>NW_018108764.1:4594-13068 GCF_000183805.2 Loa loa | reverse complement strand
TATATCTTTAAATTATACTATGCATGATTATTATTGGATCTGAATAATCATTTTGAGCCTATCATATGAAAATTTTAGTTTATTAATTCATAACGCACATATAGGTAAAGAATAATTGAGGTCGAAGTTTTACTCTTTATCATCTAACTGATTTCATACTGTTTCAATTTTTTCCGTATGGATTACTAATTGGATAGTTGTATTATTGCAAATACTTCGTAATGAGTAACTTTTAAATTATCAATGCTTAAAGTTTTCCTTGTTAACGAAATCTTAGATAAACTGGCATTTACGTTGGAGCCTTTTAGTGGCATTCTTAATCAAAATGAAGAGAGTAATGTTATGAGAAAAATGAGTTAAATTTACTATTAATTCTAATATTCTGCAAAATTTATTGTAACATGTATCAATTTGATGAAAATACATATCTATCTTAATATGGATGTTTGACATCCCAGAACTTCTCTAAGAATTCATTTATTCGATAGTTGGATGATGATTTTATCTTGATGAGAGTTTTATTGATCTAATTAGCAAAAATGAAATAATTTTGCTAGAATTAGAAATACCAGAAATAATAGTTTGTATGATCACATCTTTCACTTCTTTTTCTTATTCAATAAAAAGTATTACAATTTACGATGTAGCATTTATACAATATGAATTAATTTTGTCATAAGTGTCAATATTTGCTCTTATCATTTCGTTATTTGGAAAAGTAGAAACGATAATTTTTCAAATATTATTAACAATTAAAGGAAGCTCGCAAAATCATAAGTTAACATTGCTGAATAAATAGGTTTTTTTTTACCTTTTATTTCTCTAAATTTTTAACCTTAGTTTTCTAAATTTTAAAATTAATAATAAAAAAGGGGCAAAAACATTATGTTTATTTTTACAAAGCAAATTAGAGACGTGATTTTTTTTCATACCATTCATGCTATTTAAATTTCGTCCATTCGGACCAGTGCATTTTCTTGTCAGTGAAATTTGCATGAAAGAACATGATTTTGCGTCACTTGTAAATATCATAAAATATAAATTTTTGAAGTTATTTGTTCAGGTATTGACATAAAACACCTGTTGTTTTCAACAAAATTACCATTAAAAAAGAACTTACACAATTAAATGTATTGTCTTTCAAAAAGTCTTGCCGAAACTGAGAATAGAAACCTCTCTTTGAATACTTTTTGAATTACTAAATCATTATCAGTTGGACAAGGAAGAAGTTACAAAATATCATCTACCTCGTAATAAAAGTAAGCTGCTAAAAAATTTTGATAGGTACAAAAAGAGACAGAGCACTCAATAAGGTAATGAGGTTTTATACAAATCATATTACCATTATCCGTCTACTCTAATCTCGGACAAAATCCGTCTTCTTTTTTTTTTTCTCGAATGTTTTAACTGGATTTATTAGTTACAAAAGGGCCAAACCGGATATCATTTCAGATCTTTCTTTTAAAACTTGACCTTCCGCATTTCTGAGCAACATTTTCAAAAAAATTAAAATGATGCTTGAAGTATCGATGAAATATAATATTGTAACAAATAAAGGTAATATTTGTTTTTTACTAGTAAAAGTTACATTTGTTATACAGTCACGATCGGCACCATTTGTATGATAGATGCAAAATTTTCGACTTTATAGTTATATGAAAATTGTGTTTCACTTTATGATTGTTTATGTTTCATCATGTTTAATGTTATTAAATCCATGTATTATTTAAAAAATTTTTCAATTATCATTTATTTCGAACAGAAAATAGTATAAATTGATGCCAATCAAAATTTAATAAAAATGTTTGAATTCAATTGAATGTATCCGAACGAACTTTAAACAATCAGAATTTATTATTTCACATACAAAATTATTAGGTTACAAGTTTGCATGTATAAGAGAGAGGGAAAGAAATGTGCAATGCTGCTAATATAATCAAGTGCAATTGATCTTGCCACATCAAATTTTATTCGGTATTTATGGTATTACTTTATGATATTTTGGTAATTTAAGCTTTCTTAGATAAGCTATTGAAGGTATTGAAGTAAAAATTTTTCCAGAAAGAATGAAAGAACTTTGTTTTCGCTGTAAGCGACCGATCTATTTTAATAATAAAATTGGCTCATTAAAAGATGGCGTTCTTTTTCATAAAGTAAGTTTTCCTTTTTTTCTTCAAATAAATAAAGTAAGTGAAAGTAAATACCATTTTGTATTGATGAATTTCTCCCTGGTTATCTAAAACTCCCTAACTTTTCTTGTTTTTGTTTTATTTTCAAAAATAAGTATAATTTTTTTTCGATCATTGAAAGTATTAAGTTCTTGAGTATAAATTAATTTAAATTGATGAGGTGACGTCATTTTATACACTTGTCATTTTGTATTATGCAGTTAAGGATTAATTACTAATTATTCGTAGAATAAATTGATTATTTCAGATGTTTTATTTTACTCCTTAATTTTCCATAAATGAATCGTTCGCTATCATTGTTTTGTTCCTTTTGACAATAGTTTAACTTATTACTTTCTCGTTTTCTCCTAATTCCAGTAGTTCCATCTGAAAACAGCTACATTGCTTTTGCATTTTGGTATTTTTCTTCAATTAAATTTTTGATTTTTAGCAACCAAAATATAGTATAAAACATTTGGAAAAATATATTATCATGTCGTCTCCTTTCCAGTTGTCATCATATTTACATTCCAGTATGTTGGAATTAACAAGAGCAAAATTGAAAGTTTAAAAAATTCATTTCAACTTCGATTTCCTTAAAAATTGGTCGATTTTTCTTGCTAATAAATCTTACCAATGCTTTTTAAGGGAAAAAAGCGAAGGAAAAGCTTCGAGCGGTTATTATTGTAATGAGAGAAATGCAAATAATGCAAATTTGTTTTAAGCATTAGATTACGCATTTGTTTTCATATGACCATGTCGCATATCATATGTCACATGCAAGTGGGTTGCAGTTGAAAGTGAAGCAAAAAATATTTCGTCAAAGTGTTTTGTATCTAATTTTTCACGACAAAACCGCCATCGTTGTTCACGTAGAAGAAACTATGCAGCGTTTAACATCTTCCTTTGCTGAAGTTGTAAAGATTTTTGCGCTGGCAATCATCCTGAAGGAGGTCGAGCTTACACTTCTATATCAACCTGAATCACAGCATGACTATCATCATTCTCACATTACCGCAGGTGAATCAAAGCTTTAATCAGTTCAATAGTTCAACTATCCAGGCCGATTCATGACATCGGATGCTAAAATCGAGAAAGAAAGAGATTAGCAACAAGTTAGCAAAGGCAGATAGAACTTCTGGAAAATTCGCCAAAGATTTTGGTGCATAAAAAGTTGATGAGAAGTACAAAGATTAATGTATGTAAAACTACTGTACTGCCTATTTTTTTACAACATTGAATTACCAGTCATTTACCGCCACTATCTGGATTTCTCGAACATTTCTACCAGTGCTGTCTCCATGCAATCCTAAATATTTACTGATCTGACTACGTGATCAATATTAATATTCTCGAACATGTAGGTATCAGCTAGTATTGAAGTAATGCTATTGAGGATGTAGTTGTGCTAAGCTGAACACATCTCCAAGATTTGTAATCGAACTTCTCTCTCTGGCATTGATCTTCTGAGCCATTAACGCATTTGTAGCAAGTATCAAAGCTTCGTTTACAATGTTTGGTCTACAACAATCGAGAGTTATTGTTAGAAAGCAAAATATCTTTCATCGAAGTCTTCTATATTCATCAAAGATTGTATATAACCAAAAATTAGCCATTTAGCTAATAATTTGAGAATTGACATGGAATGATTATGATGACATATTTGGTGATAACAAAAATGTCAATAAATTTCGAATTTATACCATTCATCCATCAATTCTATTCCAAATCCTATAATTTTGCCCACAACACAATACTGATAACATTTCTGTCATATGCTTTATTTTCCTTCCCGGTATTTTCCTGTTTTTTGAAAACCTTTCTCGAATTTCCAACAGTTATTTCTCCCTTTTTACCCTTTGAAATCGACACAGAATAAGCTGTCAATAAGGATGAATACAGAGAAGATACGATATCACATAAGAAAAGATACAGTAAGATACGGTATTTGTATTATTATACAAATCAATGCAAGGATAGATAGATGGTATGCAATATATTGTAGTATACAGTTCATGTTTTTGTTTTTTTTGACTTTTTTTTCCCTTTGCATTTATATGTATTTTTAATTGGTTGTAATACGCAGTAATATATGATTATTGAATTCCTCAGTTTATGTATAAATAATTTCTGTTTGAAATAATAATGCATGACGAGACGATCAGACAAAGAGATCAGGTGACAAGATTATAGTATCCACTCGGTCGGATATTCGGAATGTTTGTTGGAAATTTTGCAAGCAAAGTAATATTAATATTTATTATTACGAGAAACTTTAATAATTTACATCAATATGGTAATAAATATTAATGATTTTACATCAATATGATAATAAATTCTGAACATTTATGCAAAATATTTTGCTATATGATTGTTTACGTTCTTTGATGTTTCAATGTTATCAAATTTTACTCCAATCAAAATATTTTATTATCATACATTTGTGATTGTGTAATTCAACTAACAACTACTTTCAAACCAAAAATAATACAAATTAATAGCAATTGAAATTTAATAGAAAGCTTTAATTCAATTGATCGCTTTACTTCAAATAATTTGAATTTATTATTTTAGATGCGAAATTACTCGATATAAAGCAAGTATAAAAAAAGGAAGACGAATTTTGAAAGGGGCAATTTTGAAGTAGAATTTGTAGTAGTATAAAATGCAGAAATTTGAAAGGATAGAAGAAGGAAGTAAAATTTTGTAAAATTATTGATATAATCAAAAGCAATTAATTTTGCCATATTTATACTTTAAATAATTTGTGCTTTCATTCGATCTTCAGGCCAATGAAGGGTTTTGTAATAGAAATTTTCATATGTTTTGCATAAAATTTTGATTAATTTAAAAGAGAAATTTACAATTACCTCACCATTGTCAAGCAAACGTTACAATATTTTTTTTTTTAAGAGAAATTTCACTTTGGCATAATATGAATCAGCAGATTCAATGGGAAGTACTCAATACCATTGAACGTGAATATCGGTATTGACAAGTTCTCTGCACAACGTTTAGCTTCTTGAAGGACGGAAGTGACGTACAAACAACCAGTACGACCACTATTTCTGCTTGGCAAATAAATGGATGGATAAAAAGCGGTAGCTTCAACATGCGGAGGTTGTAATCTGTATAATTTTTCAAATTTTTTTATTTAGAAAATTGATGAAATAAATTTCGAAGGAATGAAGTAAAAACAGAATGTTGCAAATGTAATAAACAACGAAGTATAAATGAGGAATATGCAAATTATTTTTTAGAAAAAATTATTATAAAAAATTTGTAAAAGTAAAATAAATTACGTGGCGGTATTATTTGTTGAAGGCAATATTTCATGTAATCTTAAATTTTCCTTGAAATTTCATCCCTAACCAAAAATATTTATGCTAACCGATTATTGAATTCTTCAAATACTTCGCCGCATCCTACAGTGCCATTTTTCCCTGCATTGTAATTGCAAAATGGCATGCCATAAAATCCCCATAAGGCATTTGGTCTCTTGCTTCACGAATAGTTTCCGTTAAAAATTTCCTAAAGTATAGCTGTTCTCTAATTTGAACTGAACTTCGTCGACAAATAAAATTTTCGTTTTAAATGTCCTACAGTAACTTAAAAAATTATTTGCTTTTTTTGGTTCAAAGGTTGAAAAGCAGATAATTTACTCACATTGCTGCCTGATTGAATTCTTGTTTAGCCAGTTCATCACCATTGGTTAAAGCTTTTCCCGTTTTTTTGTATTGTTCCTCAACATAAGCCAGAGATGCATTACGGTAAATCCGTTTCGTATACCAGTTATGTTCCCAAAGTGGTCTCCATTCTTCGTAATCGATTATTGCCAAACCATCGAAATCCTTATTCGGTATCTCTTTTTCTATATCACTGCGAACTTTCGACAAATGCGCTGAAAGATTTGCGCGCTGCAAAATGGAATTAATTTCATTGAAACAGAAAAATGAATGAATTAAAATCGAATTGAAAAAAAATTTGATATTTTATTGGAGAGAAATCTATGAAATTACATTGATATATCCTCAATAAACAACTAAATATGGTTGTTTACCGAAGGAATGATTCAATCTATCATCAAAACTGATTCTCAAAGAGTAAGTAAATTTTGCTAATTATGTATGCCTCTTCCATAAGTGATGTGTTGCAGCTCTGATTCTGCATGGAAGGTTAAATGTTGAAGAAACGGATTATCTCAATAACTTGAAACACTTTCTAATTTAAGTAAAATTCAAAACAGGTTCAAAAATGATTATCTCATTGATGTCATTTCAATCGGTCTCTTATTATTCCTGCATCTTACTACAGGAGAAAGATTAGATGACTACTGTTGGTTGATCATTCACCTGAGGGATGCCACCGTTAACAGCCGATGTCAGATCAGAAAAATTATGATAGTATGGATATAAGCCGAATTCTTTTTCGTATAAAGTAACGATAATGTCACCACGAAATTTATGTCCTGCATTCACGAGTATACCGTACTTTTCTGGTTTTTCATCTTCTTTCCATTTCGTCATGCATTGTTCACTTGGAACGTTCCAAATAACCTGATTTGTGGAAAATTCGATCTTTCAATGCATATTGTTAGATATCCAATTAAATTGAAATTTGATTTTAATATTAGACTCAAATTTGAATTAAATGAAAAATAACGGAAAATTTATTTCTTCAAACATTTCTTGTGTTGATTGATTGCTGGAAAAAAAAGCAAGGCTTCTTATAATATTTCAAAAGATTGCCGCAATTTTGAAGCTAAGCAATACAGTATTATTTGATAATTACATTGATTCATTTCATTATTGCAAAGATAACAAACTTCAAATTGATTCCATTGACGGGCATTAATTACAGTTAACCAAGTAATGGTTAAAAGTTGGGAAAATGATTGGACCATTTGGTGGATGAATACTTCCTTAAAGGAATATGTCTTAATATATGGTAGCGTTAATCATTTTTTTTTAATTGTAAACGTTGAAAGCATGATATGAGAAATTGTAATTGAAGTGAATTAATTCGATGAAGTTATTCACTTCATCTCATTTGTTTGAGAAACAAGGCTTGCTAATGTGATTGCTATTGTTATCGTAATTAGAGAAGGAATTTATAGATCAGAAAATGATCCTACTTCTTCTTTTTAGAAAAGAAATGAGGGGAATAATGTGGAGACAATGAAGAGAATACATTTTTCTCAAGTTCCTTTTTCCCCTTCAATTTTTTAAGATGAAATTTCATAAATTACAGCAAAAGTATAGGAAGGAAAGGCGAATGATATCAGTAGGATAAGACATCAGGTATCACTGATAGTATCAGACAAGTATGATTTTTGCCTGAGTGTATCATTAACAAATGATTTCGTGATCATTCATTCCGTAGCTTTCTTAATGTTTACACGTACTGGTCATTCGTCAACAATTGCTTAGCTGTGTGATCAGATAAGCTGTCAATGCCTATTAAATTCTGATTAGGTGCCATCGTAACGGTTGCGTAAGCAATTTTTGGAATGCTCGAATATCAGTGATAATGCAAAATAATAATTTCATTGGTAAAATCAAATCATCCATTAGTGTATGAAATCGTCGTTAATTATAATTAAAAATCAAAGTTGAGTGAATGGAGCATCTACTTCATTTCACTGTCCATCCAACTTTGCAACCAGCATTTCCAGTACTAATTCATCAAATGTTTGATTCTATACCATCAAAATTTACTGCTTGAAATTTCATTACCACCTAAGTTTAATATGAACTTCGACACTCAACGTTATTTATCTATACTTAACTATATCTTTAACTTAGCTATAAGCAATTTCTAATCCAACGAAATCTGAAAGAGATTTGCAGTTGTAAGGATTTTCTGAAAATTGCAAATACATTATCCAGAAAATAGTGGAATTTCTACCGGTAACGAAATTTTGCCACATTGCAATGAATAAATTCAGTTTTACCATCGAAAACATTGGTTATTTATGGAACTTAAAATGTGATTTTATCAAATTTTCATAATAAAACTAAACCATTTGCTTTTGATCGATCATCGATCATAGATCACATTCATACTGTTTCATTTTACTAAGGTTCTATCACTTCACTTGAGCTGTCTCATTTAAGTAATAAACACCTAATTGTCAAACTCATAAAATTAAAATATAAAGCGAGAAGTGATAACCTTTACCATTAATATCTATCCATACCTCAATATGCAATGCATCCATCTTTACTACAATGCTTAAATGCGAATTTATAATTGCAGTAACGTTCTATGTCGAAAAAGAAATTTTTAGTATCAAACCTTACGATT
>NW_018108764.1:0-4487 GCF_000183805.2 Loa loa | reverse complement strand
ACGAAATTTTGCCACATTGCAATGAATAAATTCAGTTTTACCATCGAAAACATTGGTTATTTATGGAACTTAAAATGTGATTTTATCAAATTTTCATAATAAAACTAAACCATTTGCTTTTGATCGATCATCGATCATAGATCACATTCATACTGTTTCATTTTACTAAGGTTCTATCACTTCACTTGAGCTGTCTCATTTAAGTAATAAACACCTAATTGTCAAACTCATAAAATTAAAATATAAAGCGAGAAGTGATAACCTTTACCATTAATATCTATCCATACCTCAATATGCAATGCATCCATCTTTACTACAATGCTTAAATGCGAATTTATAATTGCAGTAACGTTCTATGTCGAAAAAGAAAATTTTTTGTATCAAACCTTACGATTCTCATTACTTTTATTGGTGACGAACTAAATGATTACTTACATTATTTCGTTTCAGGTACTTCGATCCGTACCTTATTTCAGTATTTTTCAGTATTAAGTTCAAAGTTTCAGTTTCTGTATTTCGATATCAAAATCTATTTAAGTCTTACTAGGTGGTGTCGCAACGGTTCCATACGTGGAAGTTGCTAATTAATTAACTGGGATGATTCGCAGAATTTTAGTAATCAAGAGACCGCATAAAAATAACTAGACACCTCCCCACGAAAAAAAATATGCTGTTTATGTTATGTTTTTTTATTATTTTATTACTTTTTTCATTTTATTATTTTTTTATTATGTTATTTATTATTTTATTATTTTTTTATTTATTATTTATTTATTTTATGTTATGTTATGTTAGAGTAGGAAATGTTCAAACGATAAGCGGTTATGCCATAGAATGATAAAAGTGGGAGCTGATATTCAAATGATAAGATGAAAATAGGAAGGAGAAAAAAAAACAAATCAAGGAAGCAAAGTAATATAAAATTTGTTAATTAATTTGCTTCAAGATTTTTGCGCTTACATTTTTTACATTCAGCGCTCTTCACATTTGCTTTCATCCACTTCGTTAGTTCATCAAACTCTTTTTTTCAAAGAGAATAAAAGGACTTTATACCATGACGATTCGACAAAAATTTCAATTTCAATTTCCGCCTTTAAGCACTCTTTGATATAATCTCAATGAATACTGCATTTAAACCATTTTGAAGATTGAAGGACTTGTTTTTCAACTGACTTTTCAATCATTACCTTCCTTCAATCCACAAGTGCGGTACCCCTTTCATCTTCTTCCTATCTCTTTCTGAGTAACTTCTGTATCACTTGCTCAAGATCGCATGATCCTAAATTATTTTGTGAGAATTTTGTGTTAGCTCTTTTGAATAATTCCGGTGTATATTACTTTTGCGCCTAATTGGCTAATTCACTACATCTCACTAAACTGAAAGATACTTGAAAGAGATGAAATTATAGTCAAAAGTTCTCAAAACATGAATATTAACGAACCTTTAAGCATGCGCATTTCCGTTGCTGTTGTAAGCGATTGTGAGAGACTTTGTTTTTGCTTGCACCAAAGTAGTTTCATGAGTAAATGCTAGCGCGTCGACGTCTCAAACTATGTGTTCCAAAGTTCTGTGTGTCGATCAATTCACTGCTTTTTAATGACCATTTATCTGTGCTGCAGGAAAATTCTAAAGGATTAAATAATATACCCGATAACTTCGAACTGTTAATTGAGGATAACATCAGAATATTCACATTCAACAAATGGATTAATTAAGGGTGCAAGTCCTTCATGACGTTAATTAATAATATGCATCTTTTTTTACAGAATTTGATTCATTTCATATCCAAAGCTACTCAATGAAGTGGTTCGATTATTGATTAACGATCAGTTAGCGATGTGCATCTTTAACACATTCTATAATACGGACAACGTAATGGATGAAGCTACAAAAACAAAAGGTGTACAAGTTGTAAATACCTAAGAGAAATACATGCAAAAGTAAAGTTAATAAGAAAGCTCCAGAAATAAAGCGGGTGAAAGACACACAAAAGTAAAGATAAAAATAAAATTTGCACAAACAAAGTATGTAAAAGGCATGTTAAGGTAAATATAGTAATAAAACATGCACAAACTAAGTAAATGAAAAGCATTTCATTTGTAAATTTCAAGTTGGTAAAAAAAAATAAAGTTGGTAAAAACTAGTAATAAAATACGTACAAACAAAGTGAACAAAAGATGTGGAAAATAAATGATAAAATATGCACGAAAAAAGGAAGTAAAAGGCATGCAAAAATAAAATTAGAAATTAAATATGTTGGCTTTGAAAAATAGAGTTGGTGACAAATTTTCCATAAATAAAGTAAGCAAAAGGCATGCAAAAATGAATAATGAAGTGTGAGAAAGAAAGTAAAAAGCGTGCAAAAGTAAGATAAATGATGAGATATGTACAAATAAAGTAAGTAAAAACATATAAAAATAAAGTAAGCAGCAAGGTGTGCAAACAAAGTAGATAAGAGAGTGCAAAAATTAAGCAGGTAATGAAATCCATGCAAAAATAAAGTTACGACAAATAAAGTAGGTAAGAAGCATGAAAAAATAAAGTTGACAATAATATGTGTACAAAGACACTAAGTAAAAGGCATGCAAAACGTAATAAAATATGCACAAATAAAATGAGCAAAAAACATTTAAAAATGAATAAAAGAAGTAGAAACGAAGTGAATAAAAGGCATGCAAAGAAAGTGGGTAATAAAATAAAATAATAAAATTTTACATTAACGAACATATTGGAAATCGAATTAAAAAATAATTCAATACTCAAAATTAATTTTCCTCGGTTACATTCGATTGGTAAAGTTGAAGATTTAGGTAATAAAGAAACGAAAACTGACATAGATTTTGTGATTGTCATGCGAAAACATTCCAATAAAGGTAGTGCTAAGACCAAGTTCTTTGTTTTTTCTTTTTTTATTTTATTTAAATATTTGCAAAACAAGTAAACAGCTTTTCGTCCACTAAGTTAATTTTTCTTTTCGTCTATTGAAATGTAATGTGATAAATTTATTTTCTGCTGCTGATAATTTTGCAATTAATTTTCAAATTATGTTAATTAATTACCAAAGCAAATACAAATGTTAAAGGAGAAGTTTTTCAGATGAGAAAAAGCATGCATGTGCATATCCGGGATGGACAGTAGTAAGCAGTATGAGGGATACAGTCGAATATATATGAAGCATCACTGAAAATGTAGTTTAGCACTCTAACACAAATTCATTGGCTTCAGTTCGCTTGTTGATGGAAAAAATATGGATGAAACTTCAAATAGTAAACAGTGGTATGGAACTACAATTCATAGATCAGTTTTGTTTACACACAAATAAGTAAAGTCGATTTTGCATGAACGTTTATTATTCATACAAAAAATAAATGAGAACCGGAACGTACAACCGTTCAAGTAAGAAGGTTGCTGTCCATGGATAATCGCAAATTCGACGTCCCTTATTATCCGTTGTTATTTCCAAATGATAATTTGGCTTTCAAATATCGAAGTCAATTTAGCAATAAACAAAGTTTGAAAGTTCTCTCTGCTCTGATCAAACATAGCAAGTAATTGCAAAAACAAGTTCGGGACTTGCAGTTTCGCATACTGAATCAAATGCTACTGGTAATAACTCGCGTGACCATTATTAGCTTTTCCTAACTTTGACTAAGCTATGGCTTAAATTCAAAAATGCTTCTCACAGAACTTCATTTATCCAACCTGTTCGAGAAAACTAAAGCAGTGGAACTTGAACAGACCAATTAGTCGTTAAATTGTCAGCAATCTTTGCAAAATCCCGGAGACTGCTGCACTGCATTCTACCATTTCAATGTTTTTTCTTAATATGTGAGAAATGTTCTACTGATATGGTTTAAAATATTGAAACTCTGCTTGATCAATTGCTTTTTGCATGCGAAGTGCAAAGTAGCTGCATGCATGTCACAAAATAACATTTTTGACAGTAAAAAGAGACCAATTTTTGTAGACACCTTCCAATATATAGTTTTAAAGGTCATCGTTTCAAACTTCAACTCTAATATCTCTCCATTATTTATTTATAATCAGAGGCACTCGATAGTCCACCCATCATAAGATTTGAGTTTTCATCAAATATCCACTAAAGGCGACATCAGAAGCTCAAAGCTTATCAATGAATTTCAGTGAAAATTCGACTGGTACACCTAGGTATTTTTTTGTTTTGTCGTAAAAAAAAAACATTACTAAAAAATTTTCGCAACCAGCAAATATTTGTGAAGAAAATTATTCTCGCTTATTTCGATTTAAGATGACAGCAAAGTTCAGAAATTCGTAACTCTCGAGAAAATTCAATTGATATCGAGGATAATTCCAAGTCTAATTTCTGTGATATAGTTTCATTGTCAAATCCCTGAAGAAATCATGGAATGAAAAGAACCTGATAATTCATTTTTCGGAAGTACTGGCGCTTCATTCGCTACTTGATGTTCTATTCACAACTCCACTTCAATAAAAAAGAAAGAACCAT
>NW_018108763.1:20427-27793 GCF_000183805.2 Loa loa | reverse complement strand
TACTACTACACACACACACACACACACACACACACACACACACACACACACACACACACACACACACACACACACACACACACACACACACACACACTAATACATGGACACAAAAAAATTCTCAGAACTAAACAATAAATTATGTCTGGCCAACACTAAACCTAGAGAATGTAGTGAACAAAATCATCAAAAGTACTACTTTCCAATGTTAACAGAATATAAAACAAAGTATACGAAAGATGTTCTTTCATTCAGCACAACACGATCGCCAAAGTCACAACGGCTATCATCCCGTAAGGTATGTATTTCTCATCATGCTATTAGGTCATGATCCAGGTATGAGCTTACTAATAAGATTCACAACACTGACGAACTCACTACTGGTAGATTGTTAGCCTTAATTTAACCAGGTAATAGTACAATATGTTATCCAAACTGAAATCTCTGGTATTTCAAGCAGCTCTACAAGCAGCTATTGTACTATTACCCGCTATGTTTCACATAATCTACTATTAGCGTTCAGATGGCATCAACTTCGAAGAAGGCTTTGATATATTACAACAAAAGGTTCTGAGCACAGCAGTAAAATCGTTATGCTCGTATTTACCAAATCACTTGAGTCTTCACTGCGATGTTCACGATGTTACTAAAGTAGTCAGCTCAAGTCCGGGTGTCCGGGGTTACTTGTCTCACTTCCACCACCTCAGTCCTCGTAACAACAAGTTCTTGAAGATGAGAGAATCATCTTCGCAACGGCGATCCCGTAGCCCGACATTCTAACCAGTGTTGTTGAGAAGATGAAGAATGTACTTCGTCTAGCTCTTTCCTTGAAATATCGACCATTGAGTTATCCGGTAGTACTTCGTCGTGAAATCTGTTAATCCTATCCTTATCACAAACTGACCGCATAGTAAGCTTAGAATAAGATATCCTTGAATCAGAAACATGACATGAGTGATAATGGCACACCAGACTTTGCTGGTAATCACAAACAATAGAGATCCAAGTCCGTTTAGTTACACAGTTTGAATCATTTGCCCTGCTAACTATATTCACTCCCTTTCACTCTTTCACCATAAGATTAACTTATCCAAATAGATACTAACTTTCTTGACGGGTAATAATTCATGTTTCGACTTTTCGCGTTGATACATCAGCTCCTTTCATAGTATTATTAATATGAAACGAACGCAAGACATTTTATGATCAACTTCACTGAATGAAGGTGACTGAATACGAACCAGTGATCAAGCTCAACTGATATTTTTAAAGCCTTAAAAGCAAAAATGCCTGAAAAGGTAGTGAATGATCACGCAGAAATCACTATTCAGCAACGGATTTCTTCGAAGCCGATTTCTTGATAACCAAAAGGGATTACTATCAGTGCTGCTATGAAATGGTATGATTAACCTATGCAGAAATGATGCGGTCTTTTTTGAATAAGAACAGGAAAAACTGATAGGTGAATAGCGAGTTATAAATAAACAACATTGTCAAGCTCATATATATTAGCAAAATGGAAGAAGAAGAGTTCTAGAAACAGTTAATGCTAATAAAAATTTCACAGCAAGAAAAATTTCAATTCAACTATGATTATGGGTGAAATAAATTAATGATAAGGGGAATTTCATCTATGACAACACAAATTCAAAACTATAGGTACAGCGACATCAATAAAAAGAAACTACTATTACTACAACAACAACAATAACTACTACAACTGCTATTGAATTAGAAAGATGCATAAGCATTTGTGGAGCACTTCAGGAAAAATAACCCTAAAAAGTATAACAAGGTTTCAACAAGGTTTTTTTAGTATAACAGCAGTATTTTAGTATTTTTAGTAGTTTTTTAGTATTGTAGTATTCTTAGTAGTTTTTTAGTGTTTTAGCAGTTTTTTTTTAGTATTTTTTAGTATAACGAAGTTTTTTTTTCTTTCACTTACTAGCTGTAAATAATTTGGAAGTAATGAATTCATTTCGCTTCTGAAAATATGATCGGAACACGGCTACTCTGTTATGGCAACAGTACAGTCTGACATATTCTTACTAAAACCGTGTTTAGAAAAGTGAATTGCTGCGGACCTGGCAAATCATAATAGAGATGAATAAAGATAAAGCTTTTTATATCTCTATAATAGCATCGTGATAATATGGTTTCATATATTCCAAGTGATTGTATCTCCGTTTAAAGTGAATTGTATAAAGAATCGCTGTTATCCATGTTGACAGAATACAGAATGATAGAATATGTTTTTATGTTCTTAAAACTACAAATTATAGAAAGGACTTTTCTCCGTTTCCCATTGGTTATCAGTCTTATTCAGCAAAAGGCATAGGCATATTAAATAGGCAATCAAGCAAATTCTTTTCTCAACAGATGAAATCATTCAAGAAGCCCGGAATAGATAAAATCATGAGCCATACAGAAAGTTCCTTAAAATAGATTGAAAGATTAAAAGATTTCGTAGTTTGGTTCTTGGCAAGAAAATTAATGAGCCATTATTTGAAAAACTGTGGAACTCTTACGAAATCAAGGAATCTATGATAGATATCCCTAGCACTTTATCGTTCCGATGATTGCCACAATGAGCACACAAGCGTGCAATGATTTAGAACATGACGTCCATTCTTCCAGAAAGTCATTATGCTTTGAAATTTCTTCCCTGCTTTCTTTTTTTCCACTAAAATTTATTTCATACAGGAGCTTCATAAACCTGTTACCACATTCCACTATCTGATTTGCTCTAATCCACTTTCCGGAAAACAACCTACTTACAAGAATTTAATAGTTGTAATACAGTGAGCTGTTGAATCCTTTCCTATGTGTAGAGTGAATGATGCGCCGGAATAAATTGAAATCGGAAGAAACTGGAGCGAAAAATAGTAAAACAAATCAATCATATGGTAAAGTACAGAGGAAGGCAAATTATTACGATGAATAGAGGAAATCAATCGTACAGATCAAATTGAATCTATCAATAACGCAGTTCGAAAGTACATTCAAGCTAGAGAACTAATAGAGCAGATCAAGAGTCGTGACAACACACCTAGGACATAGAAATACATATAATATACTAGGGCGCGTTTTGCATGTCGATAAGATGATAATGTGTGTCTGTGTCTGTCTCTGTGGTATGCTGATAGGCTTGTAGACGTCGTCGTCATCATCGTCATTATCCACAACACTGATACTAACAGTCAATATATCCAACTATCTATCACTTTTAACAAGCCGACCAACATTGAAAGCTGGGCTAAAAAGCAGAAGTAAACCTGAGATAAATGAAACGACTGATAACTTCAAGTTATACGAGATGACACAGAAATGATGGAGTAATAGCAGTAAGCAGTAAAGTATCATGTGATTCTCGCTTACTGCACTGCTCAAAAGTCAAAACACAGCCAGGATAAGATCTTCAGATGAGCCGTTCAAAATGACTGCTAATGTAGAGAGATGCTGCGAAAAAGGGAGAGGAAGAGAATAAGGGTAAATTTTTAGTGCAAGCTCAATTTCTTACAAGAGTAAATTTAAGCAGACAGCCTGATAACTACTGGTGACATTTACACACCTACGAGAAAAAAACTGGCTGAAGCTGAACGGAAGAAGGATGGTTAACAGCTTCTCTTCGAGAACTCCAAATGTCTTCTGAAGCTAAACCACCCAGTGATGACCAACACTGATCATGATAACACAAAATGGGGTATTAAATTGTAATTGACAATGAAAAGTCCCATAATTGATGTAAGATGAGTTATATGAGGCAAAAGTTGACCATGGTCAGCTCTAGATTCTTCTCTCTATTATCCACAGGCAGCGTCATCGATCAGTACTCATTGCATTGCTAAGAAGCCAAAACACTGCCTTTCTTCATCTTCAGCAACGGATCCATTTCTTCATCTTCAGCAATATATATATATATATACTTCGCGAAGATTTGGTGGATTTCGTGGCTCTACCCAGGTTTGTCGCAAAAGCTATGGATGTAGGTGTATCCTTCCAACCTGCGCAATTTTTTATTTTCTAGGTGAGCACAGCGCGGGGAACTGGCCTACTCTTTACTTCTGAGGATTATCTGCTAAGGCTTAGCTAGCCAGAACGGTGATAGTGAAGTCTTTAGAAGGCAGGTTTTGTTAAAGCATCCTCCTCTTAAATGAATAACTTTACAGGATGAAACGAGCTCCATATGCCAAGGTTTGGAGTTAGAGTTATTCTTCCCCTAGAATGGATGCCGAGAGGCTAGTGAACCTATCCTCCTCGTGGATACACTTTGTCTGACCCTTTAGTTGCGAAGTAAACCACCGCCAGCATATCGCAACTTCCGTAAGGCACGCAGGCTTACCCTCGATAACGGGGTATCCGATAGATAGGTGGATAGGTAACCGTAATGAGGTCCAGAAATACTTTCATGCATACGCATATCGACCACGCACGTGACTCACGCAAGCTTCGGTAGGCAAACATGCACGCACACACACACAAACACACATACACCGACAAAAGGCTTTAGTGAATATGCTCTATTAGTTTCCTCGTTACCGATAAAAACCCTGAAAAGTCCGTCTAATATACTTCTAGTGGTCACCACATGGTCTAATTAGTTGTGCTGCCTAATTAATAAAATGGTCATTTTTTTTTTCTTGAGTCAATAGAAGACATATATCAAACACGGAAGGTACAATGAAGTGAAGTTGGACGAAATTTTTAGTCAATATCTAATTTTCCGAAGATTTAATAAATAAAAGTATAAGAAAATGAGGGTCAGACATGGGCCATTTAATACAAGATAAATATACAAGAAATAAAATTAGAACTAAGAGTGCCGTAAACAAGAATAAGTTAACCTGAGAAAGAATAAAAGCTAATCGTCTAACCCTCTTCTGAAAGAGAATAAAAAAGAATAAAAACAAATGACCCTGTCGATTTCTTTAATGGAAAAAGTCGGCTAAGAGATTAGATGAACTTTATTGACTTCCGTGACCAAAGTTGAACCATATTGCATTACACATCACAGAACATAGTCAACCAGTATTTCATCAAAAGGAAATCTGGAAATAATTTGTGCTAACGATCAAGACATTTTTATCTTCTGCTAGCTTCAAACACGTAAAGTGAGGTGATCGTTGTCTTCGTTGATAAACAAACGAGGTAAACCTAGCTTGTGACAACTTCGAGGAACTAATTAGTTTTTATTCAAACGACAAAAGGCATAGCATTCACAAATAATTCCTTCCAAAAAGTCGGAATTTCTTCAAAGCTACTGAGATAAAGGAGGAGGAGGACCAATTAAATAAAAAGTGAGTTTATATTAAGGTCGATTAACAGGGCGACTGTAGGAGTGCTAACCTACTGGATCTTCGACGAAGCTGAGAACGACAACTTGGAAAGCAGAAGGCAGAAGCAACAAGCATCGCCAATATCATGGGGAGCAACGAAATTAGTTGATGACGTCGTTCGAACAGCTACTATCGTCACGGACGGCACCAATCACATATACATACATATATCGACACTACATTACATACATATTGATGTTAGCAAATATCATTACATACATATTGATGTTAGCAGATATAGAAGTATGCGCGCATATCCACATACATCAAAGTGTCGATGACGTGACCATCGAACAATCGAGATTTCAACGAAAAAAAGTGGTATGGACAAGCCGGCTAGATGATAACTGTTGGGTCATCGCGCTGCATTGCTTACACTCCAACTACCAACGTCCTTAAGCATTTCTTTTCGGCTGTTTATTTTTGTGTTGTGTGCTGATGTCGTGCGTAGGCTATCCTGTCGGAGGCAGTTTGTTCCTCTTGTGCTTTCTGCCCTGCTATATATTGTCTCGCATTTTTGATTTTATGAAACAAACATTACGCCAGTTAATCGATCAAGTATATGTTTACATCAATAACCTAATGCTGAGGTAGAGTTACCACGATTCCTTGGAAGATGAGAAAGAAAATGTCAGCGTACCTTGGCTCTCGGAGCAGATGATCCTCTATTCGCAATGAAATATGTTAAGGAATTTATTTCCTTGATGAATCCTTTCAATTTACGAAGACCTGATTAGAGGTTGCCTCCTTTCAAAGCCCAGTATGTGACGAATTTAAATCATCTCGAGAATTAATAAAATTAATCCACCTTATTCAACTGGACGGATGAGACCGCACCCTCAAATGGATGGAGATAAGGAGGAACTTAAAGCTCAAATTCATAAACGAAAGCTTAATGAATCAACAGGTAAGGCAAAACCAGACTACCTATCCGGTATTTATTTTCTGAAATTTCCCAGCACCTTTACTTTATTCACTCATCCTCTTTTTAAAAATGTCTCGAACCATTAAATAGCTTTTGTAATTAATGCAGATTTCTGACTGAAGAACGCAAATTCATTCATAAGGACCACATCTATCTGAAGGCAAATTTTGACAATATCAGGTTAAGTTTGAATCCAAGGACAACAGTTGTTCTGCAACAGAAATGCGTCTCATTGTCGAAGTTCCATTTTAATTTCATAATTCAGAAATAATCTTAGCTCAAAAGTCTTTAATCTAAAAATTTGGAACACTTTTTCCGGGAAGCCGATACATTATTTCTCTTGAAAAAAGCTCTTTGAAAAAAAAGAAAACTATGAATCTTTTTAAAAAACCAAAGGAGATTAAAGGAAGAAATCAAAGGATGTTCAGGAACTTCAACGTATATTGAAAGGGAACTTGTAAGAAACTTTCGAAAAGTTAAAAGAATTGAGGGTTATTTAAATGTACAGTTTTAAAAAGGGTGCCGTTTTTGTAAATAAATAATCAAATCATAATAGTCTCAAAATATTTCTCAAATCACTTCCACGTTAAAGTAAATAATGACAAGAAATTGAATTAGATATGGACAGTAAGTACTATTTTGGATCTTGTAAGCATTGGGAATCGTTAGTGATAAAAAGTAATAAGGACTGTAACGGATAACTTTCATGGACTGGTTTTCAATAAAGAATGAGCTCTCTGTTTAGAATTTTGACCTTACTTCATATTGCAAAATCTAACTCTGTCATTGGTTATAAGACGGTTTACTCGCGTACACCTAGTGATGGGCATGGCATTCAATCGGAGCACAACCTGTCGCACTACACTCTACTTCTCTACTAAAGGAAGTATCAGTGACATGCATTAGCGCTCATTTGTGTTTTCGCTCGAAATTTCCATGCAATAAAAATGAAGGAGAAAGTTGAACACTTAGGAAAACCTTCCTTTGGACAAATGACAATTTCTCTTCCTTCTCATAAAAACTTCCCAAGTACATTTACACATAGATGACAGACAGACATTCACATATATATATATATATATATATATATATATATATATATATA
>NW_018108763.1:0-19609 GCF_000183805.2 Loa loa | reverse complement strand
ATATATATATATATATATATATATATATATATATATATATATATATATAGATGTGGTTGGAATAAAAAATAGTTTCAGCTTCTCTAATTTTAGAAATAATTCTGAAGGAAAAAGAACAAAATGAACGTCTTTAGCCTAAAGCCTAAATAGCTGAGGATTACAAAAGGGTAACTTTCAATTAGGCTCTATTACACGTTATGTAAGGTATGCGATGCGTTACTCCCTACTTCTCAAAAGGACATTACACTTAGCATATATATGGGCCTATTATGCGTTTCTCGAATGATCTGTATTCAGTGACATGAAAGTCCACCTGATTTGAACCAGAGATCATTCATCATGAAGAAGAAGTTCCGAAATAGGAAAGCAATCACAGCGTTAGTTTTATATCGATGTATATGATGGGAGTAGCGTTGCCATGCTCTTCGAAATAAGAGGAGCTGGGAGAATATGAAGCGGCTGTTGTGTTATGTCGACTTATAGGTACAGTGGGTGAGGAAGTTGGTAGCAAGGAAGTGAGCTACCTGCTAGCTTTTTGTGAACTAACTGCTTCTTTTATTCCTAGTAATGTATTGATATACCATCAGTAGTATTTATGATACGGCTAGCTTACCGCTCTCTATATGCATATTTCCAAAGTACAACAAACCTGGATAGAATTTGGAAAAGCACAATGGTGACTGTCATTGAAACCATTAATGTGATTAACTATCTAAGAGACAAGAAAGTAAAGTGAAACATCCCCTTAACAACCAATAAAATATTTATACCCACCACTAAGTACTATCCGCAGATGGATCAACATTTGCATAACGCGACTTCGGCTGGATGGTCCAGCTGCGAGAAAGATTCAAATTTAAAGGTGGAGGCACTTTTCAGTATATGGTGAGGCAGGTATATCTCTCGAGATCTTTTTGATGGTGGATGGGTATCCTTGTCCTTACATTACGTTAATCTTTCATTTCTCACTCTGAACTTCAGTTCTTATGTGTATGTGCGTATGTGTGTGTATGTGTGTGTGTGTATGTGTGTGTGTGTATGTGTGTTTCTTATGAATGTGGTGCATCTTATCTCGAATATTTATGAATCCACTTCTAAACTCTTTCATCCTGGAAGGGATTCGATAATTGCAGTATGGATAAAAACGAAGACAATAAAGAAAATAAGGGAACTGAAGTGAAGAAATACTCAGCGAAACGATGTTTTGGCAGAAAACCACAACGATACAGCAATGCAGTAATCGCCTCTGAAGTTGAAGACTTTGTTCGCGAAGTAGTCGAAGCTGTTGCCTATATTGTAAGCATGGGCAAATAATTACTCTTATATCACGTTTCCCAAAAAATTTTAAAGAAATGAGATACATGTTGTGAAGTGTGCCTCCTACTGCCCTACTGACCTAACCTTCAGTAATTAAGTGCAGCTGAGTTTATTTTGATATCACCTAGTCATTCCGTTTACCAATTAAGCTATCGGTAATTTGCGTTTATCTTTTCGGAAAAACTCATTGGTAACCAAATCTAATTTGGAAATGAGAACTTCTTTTGTAATGACTCATATAAATATGCAATATCATTTCATGAAGATGGAGTTTTCAGGTCGATCATCGGAAAGCTTTGTCTAGACGTAAAAAATATGCTGTTGATGAGGTATGGACTTTCAGGATTTTCCAGAGAATTTAAAAATTATAGCAAGATCAAGCATGTGAACTTCAGCAAACACTATAAAAATTTCTTTTAAAGCTTTTTATTTTGGTTTCGTAGGTTAAAGTATCCTCATATTTTCTCTTGATATTATAGGTGTTAAATTGTTTTATTTTCTATATATTATAGGTTTTTTCTGTTATTATAGGTATTTGAAATAAGTGATACAGACTCTAGCAAAAACGAGGCATATGGAAATGTATCTGCTCACAGATATCAAAAAATAAAGGTAAAGCAATTGACTGAACAAGAAAAAAGGATGAGAGGACGAAGGAGGATTGCCACAGAAATGATGGTGACGTTGTTATCAGATCTTTGCGGAGGATTATTCGCTAAAAATTCCTAAATAAATTTAAAACTAGAATTAAAATTAAAGTAGTTTTTTCGAAGTTTTTTCATAAATTCTAACCCTTTGAGCGGAGATGATCGGCTGATGGCACTTGCTTGTTTTATGCTTATACTTTCTCCTTCCAAAAATAATTCTTTCCAAAGAAATAAATTTTTGTTGAAACTGAACTTTTCGAATCACAGACTAGGAAATAATTCAGTCCAGTGAAAAAAAAAAATGGCTGTGACAGAAATCTTTTTTCTTTCTGTATTTAAAACTGTTTACAGCCATTGTGCAATGTTTTCAACTTTTGTACACTTTCAGAAAAACCGCGAAGCTGCTGTAGGAGAGAAAAGGCGGAAAAAAGAAGAGGCGCAGAAGTATCATTTTCTCATTGACCTTTCCGGTTCTTTTACAGCCATTAAGTATTAACAGCTTAAACATTCACTTGCGGAAAGAACCTCGAACTATAAAGTTTGAAAATTGCAGGGCAAGGGAAAGGCTAAAAAAAGAACAAGAAGAAGCAAAGCAAAAAAAGCGCAGAAAGGATCTGCAGAGGAAGGAACAGAGGAAAAAAGAGGAAGAAGAAAAAAAAGAGCGACGAAGAATAGAAGAAGAAATTAGAAAACAAAAAAAGGAGAAAGAAGAGGAGGAACGTAAAAAGAAGCGAAAAGAAGAAGAAGAGAGACGCGAAAAGAGAAGGAAAGAGGAAGAGGTTCGGTTGAAGAAGTGGTTTTGTATAAATGCACCGAACAACTGTCATATATATATATACATATATATATATATAACTCGCTTTTATTTCAGGCGGTACAGCTCAAGAAGAAACGCGAATCGGATCGTTTTCTTTCATTTTTTGATAAGAAACGAAAGACAGAAAAAGATTCTGATGCAGTGCAAACGGCATCAGTGCTTAATATCTTACCGTTTTTTTGCAAACAAGGAGTGTCACTTGCACCGATGTTTCGACGGAGACCATTACCAAAAGAAGTTCATGACAGTTTGTTGATGGAAATACGGCCAGTTGTATGTTCTAAACATGACCATTGCTTCATTTTGTGTTATTTTACAGGAAAATTTTAAGATTTAAAGTTTCCTAATGCATAACTACTCAATTACTTTTAGTTGGCTAACAAATTGTTGTTAATTGATCAGTTGCAGGAAAGGCCGTATCTGTCAACTGTTAAACCTCGTAAAACTGAGAAAGTGTTAGTTTTCCTTTGTTTTTCTTGTTTTGTATTGTTTTCTTTTAGGTCTTAATCTGTATTATTGTGGCGTAACTGACGATGAAAAAAAGAATTTTAAACGGCAAATCTGTCGTCCATATGTGCTAGACAGTACGAAGTGCTATATAGCAGTTAAAAGGCTGGGATTAAACGAAATAATTCATTGACAGGCTTAATTCGGTTGGTTAGCATACAGTACGCTGGCTTATCTAAAGCCATGTTTCGCCATTGTTCTTTCAGCATTATTCTTGTACCGAAAAATACTACGTGAGATTCCGCGTATCTAGTTATATTTTGTGTAAAGTAAGGGTGTCAGCAATTTTTATATTTCTGTTCCGAAATCTAGAGGCAAATCACATGTTGACGGATTTTTTTCAGAAAGCTAAATCGAGCCAAATTGTTTCAATTTCACGATAATTGGAGGCCTCCTTATTACGGAACATGGAGAAAACGAAGCACTATTATAACTGGCAGAAGACCTTTCGCCAAGGATACGAAGGTATCTGGATTAACAGAGATTGACTTAGTAATTTCCGGATTATTCATCTTGAAATTGGTAAATCCTTATAGGCGCAAATCTCAAATTCGCTTTGTTTTGTAGGTATTAGACTATGAAGTGGATTCGGACGAGGAGTGGGAAATTCCAGAAGGTGATGATTGCGATGAAAGCACAGTGAGTGAAGATGAGGAGGAGGTTGTGTTTTTAGGTGTTTTTCAAATTAAGGATTGTTAGTTAATGGATGTTTGCAAAGCTTAAGAAAAAATTTTTGAGGATGTAACTATATGTTTGTAGTTGCCAGGAACATTGTCGAACTGTTAGATTTATTTATTATTGAAAGATGCTTATGGTTACTGTGGGTAAAGCGCTGGTATTTGAAAGCATTATTTCACTGAGTCGTAACAGTCCTTTTGAAGTTTTCATTCACTTGGAACGCACGATAAATTTCCTGCTAGTGAATTCCAAGAATCCTGATGTTTTAGATTTCAGGATTCCGATCATTCGAGCGATAGTGATAGTTTTATTGTACAGCACGGATATTTATCAGAAGGTGAGGGTGAAGATGAACAAGATCGTCTTGAACCTCGTGAAGACTCTAGTAAACGTGCAGAACGTCTCCGAGCTGTGGTAAATTCATTGAATTTGGATTTTTCAATGAAGCTGTTTGATACAGAATTATGCATCTTTGAATTATCTGCTTTTGTCATTAACTTTGCTAGTTGCAATTTTACAAGATTTCAGATTGCCAGTTATTAAGTGTTATGATTCAAATCATCTTAATCTTCTTTGATTGTAGGTTGCAAATAATATAGTATATATATATATATATATATATGCATGAATAATGTCGTGCTTTGTTTTATGATTGGGCATGGGAAGGGAAAAGAGTTAACCGTGGGAAGGTGTAAGTCATTTGTAAACAAAAAATTAGTGTAAGTTTTCTGTGGTTTAAACTATTCTTCTTTATTTTTGTTGTTGTCGATGTACACATAAATGTTAGAAGATGCATGGTTGTAGCCAGATTTTGCTTCAGCAGTGCAGTCTGCGGCATGGATTTCAAAAATTCTGATGGCTTTTGAAATCCATACTGAATAAGCCATGAACTTATTACGAATAGCAGAGAAATGACAAAATCTGCTTATCCAACTTTAATGTTCAAGAACTCTAATTCTATCAGTCTTTTGAATAAGGATTCGATTGTCACCTTGTTAAAGGCAGTCAGTTTTCAAATCTCGACATGAGCAACAGCTTAAATTGGAAATTAGCTTATGATTTTACATCTCAACTATATCGGTAATTTCAGGCGAATGAATGGGAGCATAATTTGGAACAAAAATCGAAAAGGTTTAACAAACCCTTAATTCCACTTTTATGGGGCCCACACTTTGAGCTACCCGCAAAAGGTGTTCCTGAGGATGTGGAACAAGCTGTATTTTTCAAATATTCGGATGACGATGATAATGTTGAAAGTGATTACGGTGGTAATAATGATGATGATAACAGCAGTAATAGTTGTCATGATGACGACATCTACATCGAAGACTGAGGGTCAATCGTTTATAAGTTCAGATGTTTTATAGAAATGCTAATTGTTTTCAACGTTTTTATGAGTAATTATATCAGAGATCTTGTCAAATTAATTACCTTTAGGATCTAATATGCTTTATGAAGAAGATATTTATGAACGAATCAGAAAAGAAATGAAAAAAAATAGTACACATATATTAGAGTTTTTTTTGGCCTTCTCAATAATCATATGCTTTTAAGAAATACAAACAAGAATATTTGGACTAAAAAAAATGCCTCCTTTTTGTCTTGTAAGCCTTTATTTCTTTTTCGTTTTTCTGGTTCATTCAAAGATCATCAGTACGCCAACGGCATTTTTCTTGAAGGTTCATGGGAAGTGCCCATGGTATGATATATTTTACCTTAAAGGCATGGACTCCAAAATATCTTTTGCTAGGAAGGAATTCATTCATTTTCAGTTCGTAGCACAGATATCATTCCTTAGAATTCAGGACTAATTCCATTATTGAACCTTGCATACTGTTGTCCATTGAAATTCTATGTCACTTTTCCGAATTTTCATTTGTATATTTCACTGGTTTTCTGTTTCTGAGTGCATTTTAGTAAAGTTTTACAATACTTGGATGACTTGCATAGACAGCCTTAAAGATAGCCATCATTGATCATTCTGTTTCAAGTATCATGCCATCTGTTAAAAGGATTCTAAATATTTAATCGTCAACTTTTATAATCACACTTCTTCCGAAATATTAATTGGAAATGGGATTATCATATGTTAATTTTTTAAGTCTGGTGGATTAAATCCTCTGCTGAGTTTACTTTTTTCTAAACTTTAAATCGTTGGAGACGCATTCTTGGAGTTCTTTTTTTTAAATTCTGATTAAAATAGAGAGTGATACATACACTGAATAGTAATGGAATTAGTGGAAGGGCGAGTGCCGATGAAAACGTTGATTGGCCAGCAAGAAAATGTGCCAAACATTGAGTAGGGGACGTTTTACTGCCATAGCGAGTGCTGCAAAAACTCCTAGAACACAATGCTTGCACCTGAATCACTGGTCAATTTCCAGGCCTAGCCCGAGGTGATATTGTTACAAGGCACATACACCCATGCATATGCTGCATGATGATGAGGATGGACAGATGCAGAGGTCACACGAGGAGTGATATGAGGAGGTAAGTCACCTGGAACAATTGCTTTCAGGATTTCGCTGAGGAAGGATGATGCTATTGCTGATGCTACTGCCAAGATACTCGAATGCTTTCTTTGACGATCGATAAGCTCAATGATTCGCAAACATCAGCACAGCAGCAGCAGCAGCCGCAGTAGTGGCAGCAGTGCCAGCTATTGCTTGGGACATTGAATGGGCTCCAAGCTGCGGCAACATTCTCTTTCAAGTGTGAGGAAGCTGCAAGAGGTGATCATCCTTCCTTTCGTCATTATTTGTCACTGTTATGATAATTAGTACTGATAGGGAGTAGTAGTGTCAAAAAATAAATAACTGAGTGGAAGTTACAGTAATATGAGTCACTACTGATTATGGCTAAGAAACGTATTAGTGCGGTTAATAAACGATTAGCTAGAGAAAGTATTTTTCGAGAAGTGTGTGCATCACAAACTGATAAGAATGGAATCATCTCGTTGATACTGCACCTATAACCAGTCCATCTTCGTATTTAAGTTAGTACATGACTCTAATGTACAACTGGCGCAGTTTCGAAATGTAGTCCAGTGCATTGGGACTGGCCAAGATGGATTTCAACTTCGCAATGATGTTGACTTGTTTGGTCGAGCATGCATTAGAGCCTGTGAAGCCGCCAAAAGTTGCATTCTGCCTCAGCTTCGTCATGAAAGTAAGTGCGATTTAAGAAGTTTGTTGGGAAAAAATCCGAGCTGATTATATTATTAAGGCTTTTATCGAATGATCACTTCCTTTTACCTCATTCTCTTATGATCCCAGATGAGCTATATGGCTTAACTTGTATTAAAGACTTTTTTTTTAACTGGCCAAATTTCGTCAATCAGATTTGCGTTCAAAAGGTAAATTATTAGAACCTTAAAATGAAATTATTTTAAATCTTTTCATGAGACGTCTGTATAGCAGCATTATGTTGCATTGATGCTTAGAGTTGTGTTGATTCTGTGTGATCAAGTTCTTGATTCTTAATTTAGTTTGGCAAATTTACAGAAGGTTATCAATTAACCAGCATAAAACTTGAGCAATTTTACCTAAACTGTATTGCAGGTGTTGAATTTACGCGGCATGCATCGCAGTTTATTGGTTGTGTAAATGCATGCGTGGTTGAAATGCGACGCTGCGCTGCGCTTGAGCGTACGTTTCCGAACGGTGAGCCATGCATCACTCAGCAACAAATCGAACACATGGAAGAAATGTTGGAAACGTTAGAAAATTTAATCACTGTACATTATTCAACCAGTGAATCATCCCCTGCTGAACGTGTCACGCCAAGACGACGACGCGCTACCAACTGTCGACCCGCCTGTGTGTGCTCAAAATTGAAAACCAGCTATGCATAGTAGTAGTTTTCTGTTTACTTGTAATTTATCTTACACTGAGAGATATAAAACTTGTTGGATACTTCACCTTTGACTTAGACCTGCGATGAAGAAAAGAATGAATTTTCCAAAATGTAAATCTTTTTATAGTGTTAGGATATATATTTTATAGTGTTAGGATGTATGTAAAGCAAAGTGAAAAGAAGGAGGTCGCTGTTAAGAGTAGTGGTACGCAAATTAAGAAGCTATAATGACAGAGCCCTATTATCATAAAGAGTCTTCACTCAATATTTAAAAAGTTGAGCATATTTACTTTTTTAATCATCTTCTATGTGCGATAATGGTGATCTCCAACAAGAACCCAAACGGAAAACTAGACAGGATCATTCTTTTGAGCTGTTGAAAATCCATAATTATTACGACAAAGCAATTGCATGGAATGGTTTGGAATTGAATGATAAGGAATTTTTGTCCTCTTTCTGGTGCATGTTACATGATTCTGTATATTTTAGTTTGATATATGGTTTTCCCATAAAATATAAATAATTTGTCCGTAAATTGATTTCCAATTGTCACCAGTGGATGACACGATGATCATTTTATGCTTGTTAGATTAATATAATGTTGATTGGTTTACCCTGCATTTTTATATATTATCCAATCTTTGCTGCCACTCTTTCTGTTTGTTTAAAATTGTTACCATATTTTCAAAGCTCTGTCCAAAAATTTAGAAGTTGAAAGGAAGAATGCAATAGTGCAGTCATACACGTTAGTCTTATGGACGAGGATTTCGATGTGCTCGATTACATCATTAATTCCAAATTCCGAAATCTTATCAAAAATTATATTCAAAAAGATTCGGAATATGGGACGTCATGAATATTTTATCCAAGTTTGCGCAAAATAGTGCGCTTAACAAAGTCTAAATTTAAGGCCTAATAAGATTAATTGTGGAAGTCTGTTTGCTATACTAAATATTGACATCTGTAAAATGCCTTTAATTTCACCAATTTCCATTATTCACCAGCAACACAGTTATAGTTTTTAATGACGCACCAGCAAACATTTTATTTTTCCAAATTAGATTTGGTTACCCAACGAATATGGGAGGAAGACGTATAAGTTCGCTAGTCAAATTATTGTTCACCAACAACACAGTTATAGTTTTTAATGCGTCAAGTAATAAAGCCTCCGAACCGTTAAGTTTAGCAACTGCAAAGAGAAAGGGTCAATAATTAAGAAAAGGAGATAAGCTAATAAGTGAGGTAATGATATTAGTGGAACAAGTCTTCACTGCGGTATATGCGAGAGATGTGTGAGAAGAGGTAACAGTTTAAGCAATTTATGGAATTTCATTGATCAACTAAACAATTTAAAGAAGGCAGGATGGAAAGGAAACACCTTGTTGTGCCGAAATTAATTTTCCATGTTCTGTTACTACAATGAATCACAAAATTGAACTAAACTGACATTTAAAATGTCAAGTGGATAAAGTAAAATTCTAACAACTTGTAAGGTTTACCAGAATGCCTCCGGGTGGAGAGCTCGGATTTGCTGTTGCTGAAAATCTATAAACAACAAAATCACAAGTCTTCCACCTGGTCAGCTTTGACTTTTTATTAGGATGCTGATCCAATTTGTTTCACGGAGGAAAGGAGAGCCGAACAAAGCGGCGGAACTGAAAAGACCAGAACAGGTCGCAGCGTTAGTCTTTCCTTCTCTCCTATTTCAATCGGCAAACCAAATCTTATTCTTCCTGCAACAAATATTTATTTGAAATGGTTATCACTCAGTAAACATCAAATTTCTTCAACTCTTAGGACACGAATTATTTCTATATGATTTCTACAAATACCCCATTTTTCCCCACTTTTAATTGTTAGTTGAGCTGTAAAATTAGCGTGAAAGACTGAATGCTTGAATCTACGATTTAAGATGCTATTTGATGACATCTAAGCCTGATATCTTTTTTTATTTTTATTGAATATACCAAACTAATTTGGGAAATTCGATTTAATTATGAAGATTTCTTACCATAGTGTTGAATTATTTTATGGAATTCGTTACAGTGTTGAAAACTAAAATGATTTCACTTTACGTTGGCGTTGGCGGTAAAATTACACTTGATTAAATTTAGGCAAGTAAATTATTCACTGATTTTAAATTGATTCATCCAATTAATCGAGTTTCAGCTAAGGTTTAACTCTTAAATCGCAATTAGTCTGCTGTTATTTACTGAACCAGCTATTAACACTGAAACATTTGGGTACAAATAAAACTAGTGGTGCACGGTTGTTGACTATTTTTCAAGTTCTAGACATTTTTTAGAATCACAAGCAATAGGGAAAAAATTCATCTGAAACTTTATTGAAGCTTTCTTTCCGTATTTGTAATGCGGAAATGGTTGTCCATCAGTTCTCCAGAATAAACTAACCCATAATGCCAGCGATGGAAGTATATGCCTCAAATATTCCGGAAATATTTTTGATGGGGAAAATGCAATAAACATTCTGTTTGTGAAAAAGTTTCAATAAAACTTTATTGAACCTTCCCCAGTATCATTTGAGCTCACCTTCCTTATGAAAATGTTTAATTATTGATATATCACAAACAAAAACAGTCTGTGAAAAGTTCGACAAGTTTGGATGGTGTGATGCGAGTTTACAGTTAATCCTCAAAAAGCTGAATTTCTCATTTCTTGAATCATGGAATAGACCTGTAGAAAAGAAACAGCCAGATTCAAGTGAATATCCAAAATATTTCAAAAATTTAGTTCTACTCTTAATGGAGATATCGATTTGAAGCTATCCTTATCAAATTCGTTGCCAAACAAAGTTGGTGGTCGATCATCAGTGAGATCGTGTTTACTTCTTATCCAAATCATTTTTATCAACTAATTTTCCTCGCTAACGATGATATGTCTTGAAGGGGATCATTATCTCTGCATTTGCTCATTTTTTTTTTTTTTTTTAAAGATTTTTCAAACATTGTGAAAAAATTGGAAACTAAAGACAAAGAAAATAAATTCACTCGACTTCTTTGTCACCATCACATTCAATGATACATTATTCATTTATATCCATTATAACGGAAGAACGCATAATACAGGCATGCGGTAATACTTCATGTTTCGGGATAGATACACAGGATGATGGCACATTCACGTTTTGGGGTAAACATTCATTTTATGGAATAACTCAATTTTTGTGGCACAAAAAGGCAAACGGAAAATATGGAAGAGATGAATGGAGATGTCATAAGAAGGAGGTAACATGAAATAATGAACAGCGTAGTTGATGAAGCAAAGCTATGGAATTCGAATGACGGAAACAGAAAGATGGATAATTCAGACATTTGCAATTAGAAAACAGTGCTTGCTCCGTTAATCATTACACCCGCAACAGTTGAGCGTTACCAAGGAGACAATCGATCTAATTAAATTTTACTTACAAATAGTGCATTTAATACATCCTTCTATAACACCTCATCTGTCCATGCACAAACATCCTTTTGCCGATATCAAACTGCCTACTCACCGTACACATTACGGAATGAAAAATGAACAATACACATTTTAGGAATGACTTTTTGAACAAATACATCATTGTGGTAGGGAGAAATGCAGATATCAAGACCAGCTTCTATCATCCTATAATAATCAAATTACATATCCTAATCCTCGAAGTTTTGACAGCTTCAACCTCCTTGCTACAATATGTCATATCAAGCAAACAAATGGAATTAGCAGCTCCAAATCTTCATTTCCGCTTTTTTCATCAAACCCCGTCACATCCAGTCTTTTTCTTGAAAAATTAAAGGCTAAATGCAAAACGGAAGGTCTAAGTTCATGCTTCTCACAACATTACTTCAACTATCAGAAAATGTTGCACGGATTTCCGCAAACCACGAAAATTACAAACTCTTTTTGATCTCTACCCGGATGTGCAGGAAATAACGATGTGGTGAAAACTGAGATGAATGAAGCTTTTACCAGTATGTTATTGATCTTATTCAAATGTGAGATGGGTAAAATATAGTGAAGCAATTTTATCCAAATATAATGTTTTCCTTTTAAAAAAACATCAATTTCCTTCATATTAACAGAGCAAAACAATAATGATAATAATTGATAAAAATATGAAATTTAACATACAATGATAAAAGTACGAAACAAGAGAAGCAACAACTTTAAAAATTTATTTCTCTTCTCACTCTCATTCAACTTTCAATATAGAAGGTAACTTGGTTAAATGATTAAAAATAGAGCTTGATGAACCTTTCTGAGATTTTAATACAGATTAAAAAGTATTTAACTGAAACATAACGTTCCAAATTCTACAATTGAAAATTCTATACTGTTCAGGTATATAAAAATGACAGGTAAAATATGAAATCTTAGCCCTTCCACTGATCTCTACAACAAGAACTACCCGAATTGCTACATAAGCAGTAATATTAAAAAAAGTTATCGCAAAAATAAAAATAACGTCACGTGCGACAAATGCGAACAACGAAAGGAGTACTTTTAGAACGAAATCACATGAACATTATAAACCATACTACTACGAATAATCCTCAAAAGATGAAGAAAGCGCAAATGTCGTATGTGACCATCCTAAGCAAATACAATATAATTCGTAATAACAAACCATGGCAAAATACCACCGATGCATCCCAACAATCGTTTCATTTGCATTATAACAGCTTCCTGGATCTTCATCATCCCGAAAGATATCAATTAAAATTGAAAGTTAATCAATAATTAAAAAGGAAGGGTACCACTTATATCTCGCAATATCTCGAGTACTCGAACTAAAAAATTTGATTCGAATAAATACAAGAGCTGTTATAAACAAGTCGATAACGAAAGGCAAAACTAATATATTAAGAAAATTTTGCTTGAAGTTCCCTTTTCAGCTATTAATTTAAATCCTAAATTTTCACCAGATAAAGAAAGCTTGTAAAAAAGGAGAGGAAGTGGTAGATAAATGACAGAATAAGTAAGGAAAATGGAGCAGCAGCTTTATTAAAGAAGCTTGCATGAAAACGAGCTCAAAACACAAATCCCCAACCTAGTCAGAAAACATCTTTGACAAACATCCCACATTCTCTTTACCTTTATTAACTAAGTGAGTGTTATTTTGAGTCATCGTTCCCTTGTAATAAAAGTTTTAAAGCATTCGCTTAAGATGTGAGCACGCACGATATAACGAGACCGCGTAAAAAAAACACAAATTTTTTAAAAAAAGATATTGCAGTAACTTTCTGTTTCGAGAGAAAAGTGGATAGAATATGAAAAATACAGATAATACACGAAATGTGAACCAAATTAAAGAGTTTACCTCTAATCCAAATTTTAAATGAATAAGTTGAGCGATAGTGTAAAATGGCTGGTGAGGTTTCCGGAAGGAATTTGATGAAATTTCATGGACGTTACCACTCCTTTACCAGCAAGGAAATTTCATGAAAAAAGCGATACTTTAATAATGTATTCATTTCTTAGCTGTAGAGCGTAGTACCAGCCGTAATATCAAAATAGTTGGAAGACAAAAACATCTAAATATCACAGTAAGCTTGAACTGTACTCCACATCATTTTACATAACTCTGTTCTATACCTGGTGCAAAGAGAAAAATTCAAATGTCGGAAATGTCCTCTATAAAAATTACTGCAAACCGATAAATAATTAAAACCTTGCAAGCTTTCTAGAAAAACTGCCATGCTTCTTGGAAGTAACTGTGTACAAGCAAAAATTGTGTGCCTAATTACGAGAATCGGATAAAAAAAGTGAACAAGACCTGAAAACTTAGAAAAGATATCACTAATATTTCCCATAGTGAAGTAATATAAGTTAACATTTCGACGATGATAACGATGACGACAGCAAAGTTCAACTGCAATATATATCGAAGTTTTCCCGTAAAAAACGCCAAAGGCAGTGCGAGGCTTCGCATCACAAAATAAAAAAAATCTAATCGAAACAAAATCATAAATTCGAACTTATCATTAATACAAAGAAGCAATAGGAATAAAAAAAAGCAGGAATATAAAGAAGCAACAAATAATAACACAAGATTTCTCTTCAAGCAAAAAAAAAATGGACAAGGAGTCCGAGTCACCGCGTCTATGCTTTGCCGTATACATTTGAACAATACAAGTATTCGAACAATTTTATGGCGCATCCTCACCAGCATCATGATGTCATTACCTTTGGAATGTGATAAACATTCACTCGACCATAACTTGATGCTTCTTAAATCTACCAAAAGCAATCATTAAAGAGAGCGTTAAAACTAGACATACGCACATGAAAGGTGCACTATACATATATATGCATACAAACCAGATTACGCATGAAAACTCGGAGTAGTACGTGAGTACTTTAAAAAATTGTCAGAAATAGTCTGAATAAATATCATAAATTAAAAAGCAGCCCCGCTTAGCCTAGGCTTATTAAAGAGGAGAGAAAAAATCAGTCAATATCCTATAATAGTTCATACTGACGCAAATGTATACGCTGAATAATATCCCTACAGTCGTTAAATACACGTCGAATATTTTCAGTATCCACGGCGCATGTAAAGTGTGGATAGCAATGATGCCGCCCGTCACCGGCTGCTGTCGAGATTCGCTGAAAATGACAGCAGAGTCAGATATGAGGTCACCCGAAATACTGAAAACAGCTGAGTTATTTATCTCAAAATGGTTTCAAATGCAAACTGGCATAAAACCTTTTACATTAACACCAGTTTTCCAACTGTCATGAAATTCGTTTTCACAATCTTTTTTTTTTGCAGTTGTATGATAACTGCTGTTTAGAAACACATATCTTTTGAAGAGGCCGAAGAGATTTGAAATAATGCAGTGAGACTTAAAAACATTGAAGAAACTTACCAGAAATTCTCCCCTGATGTAATACTTTGCCTTGACAACTTCAAGATCATCTGACGCATCATAGGTGGCATCCGCAGGTAACTGGTAACTAGCGAATTCTGGGAAATAACTTTTTAACGGATGTCGCCTTGATTTGATTTTCTCGGTTAGCAAATCCTGTGAACATTTTTTGATTCACTTTTTTTCCAGAAGATATGAGGCTAGATAGTGTGTTTTTAATCGTGTCCACTTCATATATCTATCCCTTATGAACTAATTAACTTCTCTGGTTAAGACAGGAATGAATAATTCTTCACGTGGTAATATTTTTCACTTTCCCTGTCCATCGTCTCTCTTTATTTGGGATTTTGGCAGTTCTTATCAAAATCATCTTTTTCTCCTCTCTGTTCGATTTAGACAGAAAAGAACAAAATAAATGCGACAAACCTGTTTATTTAAGAATAAAATAACAGATATTGTTTTTAACCATCGATTGTTCCAAATATTTTTAAACAGTGACAAGGATTCTTTAAGTCGATTTTGTGTCGCATCTTCCCATAACACTAAATTGTAGGATGAGCTGGCACAGACGAATATAATCGCTGTTACGTCATTGAAGCACTGAATCCATTTGCGACGCTCATCTCGCTGCCCACCAACATCAAACATACTGAGAAAATGTCAAACATTATTGAGAAAAAAAAATGATCTTAAATACCTTCTTTCACAATCTCCAAATTCCTATAAAAATCGTGCCAAATCTACAAGTCACTACTACTTTCTTTTTTAGTAGTATTATTAAAAAATTCCAAAGTTAATTAGATATTGCGTTAAAGTTATATTAATTACTTACAGACTTATATTTACTAATATCTGTATAAACAATACTGCGCATCAAAGAATAAGTTCCCCAAATTTCTTCATTTTCAGCAGTACAAAAAGAAAAAAAAATTGGAAAAAAATTCCATTAAAGAAAACAAAAATTTAACTTACTGGAATCGTACTTTATCTACTTCAAATTTCGTTTCGAAGATACCTGTTGTCATTACACGACAACGTAGTATATCCTGAAATTTTGATATAAAAATATCAAATATTTTATCGAAATGCTCATGATTCTCTTTTGTGGAAAAAATAGGTAATCATATGATTTCACAGTAAAGAAATCGCCTAAATCGCTGTTCTAAGTTTCGAGTTAAAAAATTGGAAAAGTAAAAACATACAAAAAGAAGAGATCAAAAAATGCAAAAAGCTAAAAATTCATTAAAAAGACCTGACCAACCTGCTCGGATGGATTGTAATCATTTTGCCGAATGTCTTCAACCTTGTCCAGGAAACTAAAATCAAAATGATGCATAAACTAAAAAATAATTACAGGGTCTAAGACATGACGGTTTAGTGTCGCCATAAGGCAAAGAACAAAACTCACTATTTGGCACAATCGATTAGCTGGTATTCATTACTTCTTTCAAAACAAGCTTGTACTCCCCGGTCGGTCCAACACTTCGCAACGTGATCATAGAAAACCTGAAAAAAACAGAGAAACAAGAAAAAAATCCTAGAACAATTTCCATTTAAATTGACAAAAGTTCGCTAGTCAAATTACGTAATTATACTATTTATAAAAACAGTTTAAGGAAAGGCAGTTTCGAAAAAAAACGGAAATGATACGAATGAACAACAATAACCTGAGGATAATCGAATTCAGGTTCAGAGGAAGTCGACAATAAATAATCTCTGCTTGGAGCGTTTGAACGATCATCCAGTTGCACTGGCGGATCGATTTCGGACATTGCTTTTAATATTACCTATAGTTCCGGATACACTGGCATCCCAATAAACATTTTAAAATCCATTGCAATAAAAAAGATCTCAAGATTTCCATCGACAAACACAAAAGCCTTAGTATCAATCCCACTAAATGAAAGGTTTTAAAATCCATTTTCAAGCTTAGAGATCGACAAAAACAAAATCTTTTGAGAAATACTGACAAAAATCTGTATTCTAAAACATGAAACTGTTTTGTGCCAAGCAACCAATTCACTTCCATATTTTGTACCGAATATCAAAATAAGTGAGCTACCGAATAAATGTAAATAAACTAACCACGATAGAATCACGAACATTCCTACGAATATCACTGATTTTTTCTTTCTTCTCCTTCTCATTAAAACCACTAATGTGTAAAATCCTCATCTGTTTCACAATGGTACTTTTACCGGATTCTCCAGCTCCGAGTAGCAGCAACCGATGAGTTGCTCGAAGCAATTGTTTATCTTTCTGTAACTGCTCCTCAATCTGCTTATTAATCTGAAAATATACTGATTAAGAGCCTTCAAAGATTCGGCAAAATTTGACCTCAAAATTACTCTTAAGCCTAACGGCATCATTAAATTCAAACATCTTTTTTTTTGAATCTGAAATATGCATTTTTAAAATGTCCGGAAATCTCTAGTGCAAAAATAGTAAGAGGAATAAAAATTGCGAGAAATTCCAGGCGTTGAAACATTCAGATAAATGAAAATTGTTCCCTTATATTAATAATGGCATAAGAATAGAATACAAAGTATACATTTACCAAAAATAATATAGAAATCAAGAAAACAATGTGCAATAAGTCAGGAGCCATACTCGAACGAAATAACTATTCACAGATTTGAACAAAGTATCAGCGCTTACAGAAGAATAGAAGTGCTAGAGATATTAAAAACACAATAACGAAACCAGCTTCGATGAGCAAAAATTTGAAATTTCGAAATAATATTTCTTAAAGAAATAAATACGATGTTTTCTGAACAAAGTACAGAAACTCTTTTTTTTAAAACTGACCCCTTTCGTCTTCCTGTAAATATGGTATTATGTTAGAAGAGACATGTTTGACGTACAAAACTGTTCTAAAGTCGCGCACTTCCCGAACGTCATGGTCACCGCACGGTTCTCTTAGTTATCCTTGTGCTCCTTGCGGTAGTTCAAAAAAATCTCAAATATATGGACTAAATTTAATGATTTCACCTCCTCCCTTCGTATCACAAAAACTGAATGCATTATTCGGTGGAGTCCTAGTACTACTGGGTAGTTATCGCAGTCGGTAATTCCATTTCGAGAACATAAGTTCCAGAAAACTCGAGTGTTCTCTTTCTCTATTAATAGATAGATTAAACGAACAGAAAATAAGTCATTACGAGAACCAGCGAATGAGTTAGGACGAGAGAGGAAGAAAGAAAAACGTTATTTAAAAATATTTAAAAGTGATTAAAGAAATGTATTCAATTTCGACCTAAATCTGTTCAACCGTTTCCTTCTCTGCTCAACAGTTTCAAGATTTGTGAGTTTGATCATTCTCTGCGCATCTGGTGTTGTACATCATAGCTGTATCACAAATAGTTCTAAATAAAGCTTTACCATGACCATAAATAACGGGATGAGAAACACACTTGAGCGATGATGATGATAAAGATGTTGGTTGCTACTAACATATTGAATCAATCAAAAAAAGGCATGATAAAAGTGCTAGGTTTCTGTATTACAATTTTTAGGTAAATTGTTTCTATATCTACATCTGAAATCGCTATCTTTTGACCCTAAACCTAGAATAATTTCGGGCCTTTACCAATGCTTATTGCATAATATATGTATAAAAGAACCTTAAATTCAATATAACTCATCGTTAATGATTTTGTAATACCACTGCATTTGTAATACTACATTATATTTTAATTTCATAACTTTTACTGCTCACTTAAGATTCAAACTCCTTGTTAATGGTTCAGGAATTTAAATTAATGTGCATTTATGGTCATAGAGTCTCATCTTCTCTCTCCTTCTACTTGTTCACTGAAACGAATTGAAATTCCCTCCGGAAAGATTACCACGCACAATAAAAATTATTGCTGGCTCGTCCGATCAGTTCCAAAATTCTTTTCTGAACCAAAAATAGTGGTACCCATCATTTCTTATAATCGATAGAGAATGACTGCTGAGAGACTCAGAGCATGGACTACAGCTTCAAACAATAAACGAATTCTGTCACTTGGATTAAATTAGGAAAAAAGACCTACATGAAAAGTCAACTGTATACTGCTTTTCTGCTCTTTAAGAAGGAAGCATGTAGAGAGAAGGACTAGTAAAAGATGTACATGTATTAGGACCACATCAATTTTCACCTAAAAAATCATGGAAAATATCCTCCCTCACTCTTCATGAAAAATGTTGACTTTCTTGCGCACCCGCTTTCAATCATCAGAAGGGCTTTAAAATGATGTATGTGCGTGTATGTGTCTGTGTGTGTGTGTTTGTTTGTTCAGCTGGGTAGTTTACACGCTAAAAATAGCAACGGAATGTCCGCAAGAACTAATTTTCATGTTATAAATAGCACACCCTGTCTCCGTTCCCGCTGCCTTCTCATTTCTCTGTTCGATTAAGCCGTCTCTTTTTTCCTCTCGCTTCTGACTGATTGCCTTCAAGACTTATTTCAAAGCTACTGAATCACTGACTGAATGCCTACAAACCTCAGATATTCATCAGCAGAAAAAACCAAAACATAGTCCATTTTGCAAAAGAGATTACAGTACTGTTATTGCTACTGCTTGTTAACTACTGTACCTGAACCTTGCATATACGAATGCAAGCATACATGAATATACTTTCAGCACCATATGCACATAATACACTCTCATCTTACGTAGCGAGAAAGTGAGTCGATCACCCGAAGTGAATGTGCCACATCGGTGGTTCTCAGCCGATAGTATACGACGGCCGCAGCGCAGTGAATAAAAAACAGGTGAGACCTTTTAATATTTCTCTAATATTCATTCAATGTTTAATAAACCAATGCGTTAAAAACTTTGATCAAAGTTTATTTTCAAATTAACATAAATTATTTTCGAACCTTGTATATATATATATATATATATATATATATATATATATATATATATA
>NW_018108762.1:25593-27941 GCF_000183805.2 Loa loa | reverse complement strand
CTCTCTCCTTCTTTTCTTCCTCCTCCTCTCTCTCTCTCTCTATGTGTATATGTATGAAATCATTGGTATTACAATTTTTTTTTTGGGTAACAAGTTATCCATTTCTTTTTTTCCCCCCCTCTTCTCATTATTTTGATTATTAGGATGAAATAAATATCATAAAGATTATTTCATACATACATAGAAAAAGAGAGAGGGAGAGATGAAGAAGTGAAATGATTATCAGGATGAAATAAATGATAATGAGAAGAAAAAAAAGTTTTTTATGATAAGTTTTCGTTTTTATCACTATATATATGTGTGTGTGTGTTTTTTTTTTCTCTAAAATATATATATATTCAATAAAATTTTCTTATCAACTAAGGACCATTTTTACTTTTTCCTCTTCACTTTTCTTTCCTTGATATTTATTCGATAATCATAAGTTGCTTATCAAATGATTAAATAATATTTATTATAATATATATATATATATGTATAAGAATGGAATTATAAATCGATCATTACAAATATATTTGTTGTATAAATTGCCAATCATATCAATAATGATTGATGCATTTTGATTGTATGCAATGTAATAATTCAAATGTATTTTCCAAATTTGATATCCAAACATTTTTAATGGTTTATTTGTGATATGATAGAAATGGTTATGTTTGTTCAATTATTTATTGATGTATTTTATTAATAACATACAAATTTTGTAATCATTAAATACTTCTTCCTTACAATCATTTCAATTTCCATTTCTGTTTATCTTTCCTATCACTATCACTTTTTTTTTTTCCTATCATTTACATTTCTTTCTTCCTTTTTTTTTTTTCTCCTCTTTACCTTTTTCTTCTTATCTTTTCAATTTTCTCTTTTATTAAGGAATTTTTATTTTTTTTTTTTAATTTCGTATTTTTCCCTTTATGTCATTTTTCTTCGTTTCTTCCCTTTTCTTTTTTTTTTTTAAAAAATTTGTTTTTGTAGAAAAAGGAAATCATCAAAATTCATTCGTTTTTTTTTTTTTTCAAATCATTATTTCTTAATTGTATCGATTAGAATCATAAATTTTACTATCTCACAATTTTTATGAAATATTTGTTTGAATATATTGGTATTCGCATAAATTTAAGCATTTAATCATACATATATACGTATAGTTATTTCCTTGTATACGTCTATACGTGTTATTATTTCCGTATATACGCGTATACGTGTAGTTATTTCCTTGTTCACGTGTATACGTGTAAGTGTAGTTATTTCCGTATATACATGCATGCATCTAGCTATTTCTATGTATATGTATATGCGTGCAGGCATAATCATTTCCGTGTATACGTGTATATGTGTAATTTCCTTGTTCACGTGTGTACGTGTAAATGTGGTTATTTTCGTGTATACGTATATACTTATGTTAAAAATAAAATGTTCTATTGCAGATTAACACTTCGTTGAAAGAAAAATCAAATAAGCACAAAAAATTTTACTGAAGCTTCTCCTTTTACCGTTTTTTTTTTTAAGAAAAAAAAAAAGAAAAAAAAATTACGAAAAAAAAGAAAACATTACAAAATTTCGAATAAATCATAGCAAAATATATGAAAACAATTTCTCAATATTGAATGAAATTTTCAAAATTCATATTATTGTAATGAGAAGGAGTAAATTTCAGAAATTTCGTTTTCTCTTTTTAACAATTTTTCATTTGCCGAAGGATAGCATTTAATGAAATATATTCGCAATGTAAAAGTAGCATCATTTTTGTTTAAAAGGAATTTAACAATAACCTTAATTGATAATAATTGCGACAATTAAACTTTAAGGAATGACAAATTTGTCATTCATAACAACCTACTAGACAGGAAATTAATGGCCATTTTTCACTGGTTTCTCGACCTGAATTACATATTTACGCAATTTCATAGCATTCTTTTTAACTATCTATCAATTTTCATTCCAAAATATCGAATTGATTATCTTTTATAAAATTCAAATTGAGCTTGAATTACTTTCAAATTAGTGGTTTTAAAATTTTTAAAAAATGGAAATGTTTACAATTGACAGCAATGTATTTGAAATTTTTCTTTTTTTTTCTAACTAAAAATCATTCCTAACTTAAATTCGTACTTATTTAATTTATAGGATATCTCAAACGAATGAAACAATTATGCTCTCGTTTAGACGAGAATTTATTGTAAAGAATAATTGTCATTTATGAGATTTATATTGTAAATACACGAATACAGGATATTTTATTACAAATGAAGTAAAATTTCTGTATTCAAATCTTTCTTTTTTTCCCTCTCTCCTTTTTTTCTCTCTCTCTCTCTCTCTCCTCCTCTTCTTTCGTCTATTACTTGTAA
>NW_018108762.1:21905-23997 GCF_000183805.2 Loa loa | reverse complement strand
CCCGCATAATTTCAAAATTTGACTAAATCATTTCATCAATTTAACAATTTGTTGTAACATTAAAAAAAAATGAAAATTATTTGCAATAAAAAATCGTTACATTGTTTAATCACAATAAATAAATGTCAACTGTATTTTTTCTACAACAAAATTCTAACATTTATGAGACAATCAAAATTGTGGTCAATTTTATCATTCATCTCTATCTTACCACTATCTTTTCATTTCTTAATAGGATGATAAATTAAAAATTATTTTAATATGGCAATCATACTATTACAATTTTTTATTTAATTAATGCTATCTGTTTTAATCCTAATTTGAATGGATGAAAGGATGATAAACCATAATTGTTATCTCGATAATCTTAAATAATTTTGCTAACTTTTTTTTTTTTCAAATGTTAAAATTCTTTCCATCTTTTTATAATAATTTCCATCCTCTCAACATTTATTTTGTACTTTTGTAAGATTGTAGCCGTAAAAATTAGAGAAAGATTGAAAATATTCGGCAAATATATAAATAAGCAAATAGGTATGGAGCAATAAAAGGTCAGGAAAAAACACACAAAGATTATCAGCAAAAAAAAGGAAAAAAAAGAAAGTTGAATGATAAACAAAATGTACAATTACTATTAAAATGTATGAATCAAATAGATTAAGGTTGAATTTTATCGTTAGTTTTTTTTTTTTCTCTTTTGTTTTCCTATTACAATTTCTTCTATTTTATTTAATTCATTGATAATTTTGTTGGTTTTGGAATTTTGCCATTTTAAGTTTGATTTTAAAAATTAGCATTTCACGTTTGCTTTTTTTTTTTTGCAATTAATATTTTAACATATTAATGAAATTTTTTTTGTCTAAATTATTCGTACAATCAATAAGATTAAATAGCATCCAATTGTTGTAAGTTATTGTTTGTTCATTCTTTTATTTATTTATCATTATTTTTTGCATTGATATTTATATTGATAAATGTACGAATAAATAATTGATTAAATAAGTATTTTGGTAAATTAATTTATTACTGAAATCATGGATGAAATTTTTTAAATTTTCATTTCCTTCTTTTTCTTTCATTGATAATTTCAAATCGTATTTATTAAGTTTGGTTTTTTTTTTTTTTCTCTTCAGAAATTAAGATAAGAATGTTTGTCAGATTAAGTTGGCAAATGAAATTAGAAATCTAAAATGAGAAAGGTTTGTTGTCTATAAATGGAAACTGATTGACATACGTCAAATGTTTTAATGACGTAAATGAAATAAGCAATTTTGTTATGATAAATATGATATGATATGATATGATGTGATATGATATAAGTGTAATAGATTTCTATATCACAATGTTATACATTGAAATCATATATGTTCCAAAAAGCATGAAAAAATTTATTTTCCAATCAATCAATTATATGAAAGATTATTGAATAATTGTTTAATGGGAAATTATTTCATTACAAATAAATGTTTAGAAGATAATTTTGATATTAAATGAGGTAAAATTTAAGAAATTGAAATTTTTCCTATCAATTTAATTATAATTTGAAAAGTAAAAAAGAAATTTTTTTTAAAAAAAAAGGAAATTTTATTTTTTTGCCATTAGAATTTTCCATAGTAATTTGTTGCAATAATTAAATAATTGATTGATTGATTAACATTTATTCACAAAATTCATTTGGTATATTTTTGAATGAATTAATTTTGCTTTGCAAAAAAGAAAAAAAAATTTTGAAATATATTGTAGACTATTAATAATAATTAGCAATTATTAATGATTACACATTATGGATTAGCTAGGATTAATGGAGCAATGTATTATTTATTGACAATAAAATAGCGAATGAAATTTTTAATATCCATTAATTTAATTCTTCCCCTTAAATTTAATTGCCAAAAAAAAAATTTTGTAATTTATCCTTTTTTTCTTTTTTCCTATTTTTTTTCTTCTCATTTCTTTAATCTTTTCAAAAATTTAACTTTTATTTACATTGTAAATATGGAAAATGCAATTCTTTTTTCTTTCTTTCCCTCTCTCTCTCTCTCTCTCTCTTCTTTTCTTATCCATAGTACTATTTGTTGATATAACATAGTTC
>NW_018108762.1:19173-21267 GCF_000183805.2 Loa loa | reverse complement strand
TTTCCTTCCTCTCTCTCTCTCTCTCTCTCTCTTTTTCTTATCCATAGTACATTTGTTGATATAACATAGTTCATTTATGTTTAAATAACAACTTTAATATCTATTTAATAAGTAAAAATTAAGAATTAAAATAACTTTTTTTTTTTTTTTTGATAAGATAAAATAATTGATGGGAATAAGTCGTATTGATTTGCCTAGTAATAACGATAATTAATAATGATGATGATAATAATAGTTAATGGTTGAAATGATAGTGATAATGGTAACAGTTGTTGTTGATGGTAAAATGATGATAACAACATTGATGATGATAATGATTGGTGACATGATGCTAACCTTCTGTTGCTGTAGCAACGATGCTGATTGTAAACGCGACAATTATTTATCTATATGTGTTCATCCTTGCATTGATTTATGTCATATTTTAGTGTATTATCGTCTTCAAGCATTCCTTTTCCCACCTCTTGAACTCTTCCTTTCCTAATTTGAAGGTCACTCACTCAGCTATCATTACCTCAACTATTTATCCTTCTTCCTCGATCTTCACCTCTATCCTTTCCTTTACCTCTATCTCTTTCTCTCTTTCTCTCCCTCTCTACCTCTACTTCTACCTCTCTCTCCCTCTCTCTCTCTACCTTTACCTTTCCCTGTATCTTCAATGTACTCCAGAACTGTCCGCATCATTACTACCACTATCAGTCTTATTACTACTACTACTACTACTACTACTACTACTACTACGTAATTACTACTACTATTACTAATTACTACAACTACAACTACTACAATTACTATTACTAGTATTACTTGAACTTAAATAGTAACAATATTAGTAGTAAATAACAATAATAATAATAATTTATTGTTATTGTTTTAGTAATGGCAATATATGTTTGCAATTAATTTTGATCAATCGTTAAATGTTAGCTTAATTTTGATCAATCGTTAAATGTTAGCTTAATTTTGATCAATCGTTAAATGTTAGCGTTTAATGTTTTTTTTTGTTTATTTGCTTACTAAAATTTGCATATTGAAAATTATTGTAATAAAATTAAAATTAAATAGCTTATTTAAAGGATGCATTTACACATTCTTTTTCTTTTCCATCAAAAGTTTGAATTGATACGGTGTGTTTTTCTGGTACCATTATCAATAATTGGTGAATAAGTTCGATATTAGGGTGATGGTTTATTTGTTGTACAAATTTTTATCACACAAATTGTTTACCTTTATCAATTGTTATTTTGCTATTATGTTTGTTTATGTCTATCTATATTTTTGTTAAACCTTTATCAGATGTTAATGCAGATGAAAACTTTCCGACGTGTTTTTTTAAAATATTTTTGATACGTTAAAAACTCTTTAAATATTCGTAAGCTTACTTAAAGTAAGCTTTAATACTAACAAATTCATACATAAATATAAATTACGAATCATTATCCGGTTTACTTTTTAGGTAATATATTCCGGATATATTCATTTTCACGTTTTTCCTTCTTCTCATCTAATATTGTGATTTGAGCAATGCCTTTTTAAACTTTCTTCTTTTTCCTTCCCCATCCTATTAGGATATTCTTGATAATTCTTTTCCATTTAACAGAATTTAAAGTTTCATTATTCTTCCTCTGGCTATTGTTAATCCTAAATCATCGTGACATCATTACATTTTTGTCGTTAATTTATGTTAATTTTGAATTCTCATCAAATTACGGACAATGTAGACGTTGTTTGTAAGTGGTAATATTTAAACGAGTATGAATTAATTGGAATTTTTGAAAATGCCGAATAACTGAATTAGTTTTACTAAAGGATGAATAATTCATATCTCCGCCTTCCTTTCCTTTCTCATACTAAAATTGAACTTTCGTCAATTTCAAAAACGTTTAAAACGTCTTTAAAACGTTTAAAATTTTTTTTAAAACGTCAAAACGTCCTTTGCATCCGTTTAAAAATGAAATTGAATCATGCGAAATTTGTTTCTTTCTTTCTCTTGTACGAACACTTTTTTTTTCTTTTTATCACTTGAAGATAAAGTTATGGATTGAGGTAAGGTAATTGAGAAAAAAAAAAAAAAAGGAAAAAAATACTCTTCAA
>NW_018108762.1:12241-18585 GCF_000183805.2 Loa loa | reverse complement strand
TTTAGAATTATAAAAGGAAATAGCATTGTAACATTGCATATATCACTCTTAAAATATATTATTCGTCGTTTGATAATGAAATGTTTCCTGCTATTAAATTAATCAAATTTGATAATGTTATTTGTTTTCTTTTTAGATATGGCGGATACAACATCATTCTACGATATTGGCGGGTATCGTGAAAATATTCGACGTTATAAGGATGGTATTGAACAACTTACTGATGTCCAAACAATGATTAAGGTTCCTTTTCTTTTCTTCTCTCTCTCTCTCTCTTTCCCTCTTGTACATATGTGTCATCAAATTTATTCTTTTAAAATTTCCATTAGTATCCATTTAACATAGTTTCATTTTTCTTTTGTTTTCTTTTCTTTTTTTTGTTTTTTTGTTTTCTATCGATTCTATTATGTTATCGAATTTTTAACTCTGAAATTTTCATTAACATATAATTTTACATACTCCTTCATGTTCTCTTATAATGTTCATAGTTAATGCAATGTTCAAATTTACAACAAACAAACATAACTTTTTTGTACAATTATCCTACTTTTGTCTTTTCTCTCATCCATTCTTTTTTCCTCTTCCTATACTTCTTTATATTATCTCTTATTGTAATTTTCAACATATAAGCGATAATATCATCTCGTTGCATTCTTACTTCTATTAAAGTTTATATGTAACTTTTTAAAGTTTTAAACGCATTTTCTGAGGTGAAATATTACGATGCAGTACGATATTTTTAATTGTTTTTATTCAAAAATGAAATTTAGATCTCGTTAGAAGGAATGGTATAATTATAGTTCGTGACGAAGAAATACTCGTTTTTGTATTTTATTATTGTAATTTCTCTTGTTTAATAGATTTTTAATTGGTTTCATTTATTTTCAGATATACGAATAGATGTTTTTTTTTTGTTCCTTTTTTTTCAGGAAAGGATGGATATTGAAACAAATTACAACAAATCCTTGCAAATTTATTACGATAAATGGTCCGATCATGTTGATGGTTTAGCAAAATCAGCGATACAGGCGGTTTGGAAAGATGTCCTGGAGGAAAGCATAGAATTACAACGTCTACATGCAAATGTTCGAGATCGCATATGTGATGAGGTTAGTTGTTGTTAAACTTAGTAGAAAAATGCAATGAATGATATTTTTATGAAGTAGTATAACGGTATAGTTGTTATTACCTGTAAACACGACAATTTACTCAGGTTATATGAAGTTCCTCAGATTAAAATCAGGTGCATATTCTTTTCAAGCGTTAACGAAGACTTTTATAATTTTATGAGCTTGTTTGCTTGTTACTAGGTATAAAATTTTGCTGCATTCAATTTGAGCATTATTTTGCTGTTGCTTTTCTTTTTTTTGAAGCTTATTATACAAGAAGTATCAGGTGACAGGTGACAGGTGATTATTATACAAGAAGCCAGCAGGTGATTAAACTTTGTCGTTTGACGGACACCACCATTATGATCTTCTGGTAGTAGACGGGTGCGAGGTTATGTTCGGCATGAAATTGTACATATCAAGTGATATACTTAGACATTAGACAATTTAGGCAAACCAGAATATCACCGTGAGTATCTCTTCATTTCAGATTCTGAAGACAATTGCGCTTTATTTAAAAGAAAATCATCATCCATCAGCATTTCGGGCTTCGAAAGAAACGCGTGAAGTTGAAGACGATTTTGAGAGAGCACAGCGATCTTGGCGACGACAATTCGAAAAAGTTGAAAAAGCCAAGAAAGCATATCATGCAGCAGCAAGATCAGAACGATCCGCCCAAATACAGGTGAAAATTGAATTCGTCTGTTCATTGTAAACCCTGTAAGAAGGTCAAAGCATGACTCTGGTGGAAGGCGCTCATATTTACGCTTTTTTTTAATACGAATATTATAATTCCAATTCCAGATATTTTTATGATTTCATTTTTCAAACAATTCATGTAAATAAATTCAGATGAAGAATGCATGTGGCGATGCAGCACTCTCACCGGATATGCAGTCAAGATATCATGATCGCTATCAAAAATGTCAAGATGAGCTAGCAAAATCCGAAAAAGTTTATCGTATTGCACTGGAGGATTTGTACCTCATGAAGAAGAACTACGTGTCACATATGAATGATGTAAGTTATACACATAAATGCACTATGCAAGTACTCATTATTGTTTTAGTTTTTCCTTTCATATTTCATTTCCATGTATATTTTTCTTCTATTCACAAGTGTTAACTATGATTGTTTCTTTTTTTTTCAGATTAACTTACAATTTTTTACAAAATTTTCTCAAAATAAAAAATGAAGCCGTTTTGCTATCAAACAATCAATTTTTTTTCAGGTTTTCGAAGCATGTCAAATGAAAGAATTGAAACGTTTGAAATTTTCTTTCGAGATGCTTTCCAATCTCCAAAAAGTTTGCTCCGATTTAGCATCTGCTACAAAGTAATAACAATATTTACTAGATGTGATTATTCGCGAAGTTGAAGTACTAAATAATTAGTTGAGTAGCAGTTCGTAATTGTTATAACATCACTATGTTATAACAATATTGGTTGCGATTTCGTGGACTAATTGCGAATTGAATTAGTTTCATCATCATTTATTTTAAGCTAATAACTAATTATCATGCTGATGATATTATGTAAGTATAAGATTCTGCAGCATTACTATGAGATGCGATAAATAGGGAGATATTATCATACTTACAGGTTGAATCATTTGCATTGTAATTTGGAAAAGAAGCTTGGCACCGATAATACTCGTTTCAATAACGATTTGGAAAATTGGTCCAAAAAGTATGGCCCTGAATGTGAAACCAAATGGCCAGTTTTTGAGGTCAGTTTACAGCAGAAGGGATAACTGTACTCAAAATATATTTATTTCTTATTAAATGACACAGATTTTCTTTTTTCCATTAGCTTCTATCCATATCCTGAATATCCTATAATTAATAATTCTAGCCATTCATACCATCGTTGGGTTCCATTACATCCCGTAAAAAGAAGAAGGATGGCGAAGTTGTTCTCATGAAGCAAACATTCAAAGATGTCGATGGTCATAGCAATTCAGTCTATTCGATCCCAAGTTCAGTTTCGCAAAATGCTCAATTAGCAACACCAAGTTCCATATCTACGAAAACGTCCGTAAGTGTTATTACGACAATTGATACATGTTGTTTTACATTTATCATTGAAACCCGGAAACTAATGATTATTACAATATTAAGTAGAGCTATTGTTTGCAATAAGGAATAGAAGCAGAAAATAAGATATGACATTCTTCAGTCCTTTGTTAAGGCTTCAGCAAACCTTTTTTCAAGTTTATTTTCGAGAATTCGAGTCTCTGAAAATTTAAGATTGTTGGAGAAGCCGTGGATCGTACTAATGGAATATTATCGAAAAATAAAACGGAATCAAGTATTAAACCAAATTGCAAAGAACCGACTTCGTCAATCTCGGCAAATCCACACACTGAACAGTCTTCATTGGTTGTTATTGATGTGGATAATGCGGGCAGTAATCCTAGTGAATCCTCTCCTACCGGAGATGTTAAGCCATATACAGCGAAAGTACTTCATGATTATGATGCTCAAGACGATGATGAATTGTCTCTCAAGAAAGGTATTTCAAAACTTACATAAATTAACAGTTTGTTAATAAGGGTAAAATGATTTCTTCGTTATATTTTCCGATTTTCATTTCTCTGAATCATTTTTCAAAATAAATTCTTTTTCCTTTCTCTTTTTTTTCACTCTTTTCGATATGCTTTGAAAAAGGAGTTCTGTCGGCCATTCGAGCATAAGTGTAAATAACTTATCATGTCTAATTATCTTGTTTTCATCCATTTATCTCTCTTTTCCACTCTTCTTCCTCCTTTTCCTCGTTGCTTTTTTTAGCAAGCAGCAAAATATTTTTAATATCGTTTACCTAAATAATTCATTCATCATTATATTACAATTTTCCAAACAATTAATATTTTTCTTTTTAATATTTACTATTATTTATTTATTGTAAAAATAATTTACTCGACATTTAATCTTTCACCGTTATTTTTAGGTGAGAAAATTACTGTACTTAGTGGTCCGGATCATTTAAACTGGAGTCTGGGAATGAAAGATGAGCGAACCGGTTTCTTTCCAGCTTCATTCGTGCAAAAGCTATAGTAATGTACAGGGGAAAGTATTTTATATATTTCATTGCGATTTTAGGTAATTAATGATAACAGTAATTGTGATTTTTGGACTTTATCATAATTTTAAATTCGAATTTCTTTTTTTTTAATAACCTGTTGCATACTGACACTAAGTGTAAGAATGGAAGAATTGATAGCGTTGATTTTTTTTTTTCGATAATCTGTTTGAGAATGGATACATATTTGTTTCCATATCTATATTAAGTTATGTGATTGTATTATAACTTATCCTGTTCTAGTTATTCGCTCTATTTTTTCTTTTTTAAATCTGAAAATATTTCGGCATTTCCATCAACATCCAGTGTATGTTTCGTTATTGTTAAGTTCCAGTTTATTCTTTTCCAGTTTATTAAGTATTAATTTATAAGAAAAAAAATTTCAAAATTCACTTCCAGGATACATCACCATTGGGGCCTAAAAACTGTTTATGGAATGGCACATCTAGCGCGATTCATGTGATAATCAGATATCATGTTTACAATCACTTTAATTGCTGAATAAAATTCAAGCCTGAAATTTTGTTTGCGTAATCCATTACAATAAATTTTTACATGCTACCTATTCTTCAACACCACCCTAAATTTCAATTTTTCCTGAAATAGGATTCTCAATCTAAGCTGCTAATTCACTTTTTATTCACGGAATGACATCACCAAGTGTGATGATAACTTGTATGAAGTTAAATTCTAAATTATGCCTAATTAGATCAAAATAATATCGAACTTTTACTGCTACATTATTTTTGATCTATTGTAAATTAGGTGGTAATTTATTAGCAGTCTAGCAAAAAATCGTGATTATATCCAGCATGAATGATAATGATGATGATGATTATGATGATAATGGTTATTATAAGTGAAAAATCATGATTCGTGCTATTGTATCTTTCTCTAGTCACCATCGTGGTTATTTCTGTTCACAATTAAGTTATTTTATATGAAGTTAGCCACATTAACAATTTAATGTTAGTTTTCTTAATGTTATTGTTATACGTAATTCACCTTGTTTCTTGAAATTCTAGTGCTTCACTTGGTTGCCTTTTTTTTTCTTTTTTCTTCCTTTCAACAATTATTCATCTTTTTTATTTTTAAAAAAGAAATAATTTCGTTTCTTGTAAAATTGAATAATTTCATTTGATTGTTACATTCGAATTTTACTTATATTTTAACTTTTACTTACTTAATGGAATACTATCTAGCAAAACTCCCTAATTATTAAATCAATTTTTCATGAAATATACAAAATTGTTAAATAATTGAAAGTAATGATGCATGCTTGATTCATCAATAATACTGCTCATCATATCTACAATAAATCTTATTTTTGTTGATACATGAAGAAGTGGAAAAAGGACAGACAAACTAATTATTACCAACCAATCTATTAATAAATTATCAATGCATTTTTCTTTTTTTCCGCTACCACTTTCTTTAAACAAAACTTTTAGTAATTATTTTCAAATAAGAAGCCTAATTTGTTGTCCCATACTGGTGACATTGTCCAATATTTCATTAATTTGGATAACAGATGATTGTCACTTGAAGAATTCTTAAGGTCATCTTTTATTAATATCTTTCAGCTAGAAAAAAAAAAAAATCTGAACATTTTACTACGTTTCTTTTCATTATTTTCTTCCGTAATTAATTAATAATCTTAACGATAACTTGGTCCTTACCACGATACTATCAGTAAAGCGCGTTAGATTTTAACAATTTCCTGCTGTCATCAAAATTACATTAATTAATTAATGCTATGATTTGTTGAATTAAATCAAATAAAATTAATGCAATTTCTTAAATACCCAATTGGTGTGATAGAATAAATAAAAAATAATACGAATAAATAATAAATAATAAATAAGAAATAGAAAAATTGTAACGAAATCATCAGTTATTATTCATTATTGATTAATTATATGAATGATATGTTGAGTATTGTGTAAAATAATAAGAATAATAATAACAATTTCTCATTATAAAATAAATCACATCTAAGCGCTTTTCTGTTATTTTCATTTTTTCCTTTTAATTACATATCAAGCTGTTAATTATAACTCTTTGCATCCATTATAAATTATAACTTCCTTTCCATCTTCATGATTCATACCATTTCCCTCATCATTATTTGATTAAAAAAAAAAAAAAAAAAAAA
>NW_018108762.1:7101-11076 GCF_000183805.2 Loa loa | reverse complement strand
GGTTTTTTTTTTTTTTCTTATTTCAAAAACATAACATAGACGGACACACACACACACACCACACACATACACACGCATATACATACACACACACATACACACACACCATACATACACACACACACCACACACATACACACGCATATACATACACACACATACACACATACACACACGCACATACATACACACACACCACTCACACATACACACATATACATTCAATGAATGATATTATCCTTTCATTTTCGTTCCCTCAAACTTCGTTACTTCTTTTCTTTTCTCATCAATGATAACGTTTGTTCTTCTGCCTGAAATTGAAATATAATTTTAAATATTTTTTCATCTTTCTCAATTGTGCTTTAAAAAAAAATAAAGAATCGATTTATTTTTCTATAACAATTATTATTACTATTATTATTATTATTGATTATATATATATATACTTGACTTTTCATATATCCTAATAAATTAATGATTATTTGATTATACATTTTGCTTAAGCTTCATTTGAATCAAAAATCAACAAAAACCATCCAGGACATTCACATGTTTTTCCGGAATGTTGTAATTGTGCATGAAAAATGACGGATCATGCAAAAATACAACACCTATGACTTTCCTAAATTTTCATTTCCGATTTTAAATCCTATCACTCGATCTGTTTCATTCTATTGATTTTTAATTTATTAAATTTGCAAAATGTTTTTGTTGCATTTCCGATAACAATGTTGTTTGTTTACCACTTATCAATATTTTGTTTTTGAAAAAATTTCCTTTTTTCTTTTCTCCTCCATTATTTTAGGCTTTTGCATATCAGTGTTAAGTAAAAGCTATAATAGGAAAGTAATAAATATAAGCTTCAGAAAAAGTATGCTTTCATTAGCAATTTCAACATTTTAATTTTAAAGGATTACATTTATCGGAAAAAATATTATTGAATTTGTTTATTGAAAACCAGCATAATCAGTGGTATTATTACAAATAAATGATTTCCTTAATCACATTTCATTTAAAATACATCCTGACCAGTTTACATTTCCATCATCAACTGTTGATTGATAATAATGATAATGTTACCATCTCTTCTTTCTTTCTTTCTTTTTTTCTTTTTTATTTTTTTTCCCTTTCTCTCTCTTCTTCTCATAAATTTTGTATAAAACGATATTTGACATTTATTTTAACATTGTATCAACTCTGATTTTATTTTTTTGATATTTCATTTTCTTCAGCGCTATGGTTTTATTTCTCAAATTCAAATACTTTCCAAACCCTTTTATTTCAGTTTTCAAATTTAAATTTCCTAATTTCCTTTATCTCTATCTCAAGATCGCATTTTTTTTTTCTTTTTTTATTATACTAAAAGTAACTCCCAGGCTTTTTTTTTCCTTTATTTTTCCCCTTTCATTCTTTGGAATTACTCAGGAAATGGAGGATTAAAAAAAATTTTCTTTTCATAAATGAAAATCGAATTTTTCATTTATATTTTACAATATAAAAAAAAAAAAAATCCGACAAATAAATTTTCAATCACATAAGTATGAAAAGATAACAGAAACAAAATACGAAAGCATTTGCTTCAAGAAGATGAATGGAGAGTGGTGAAAATCGTAATAATCATTATCATTTTTATTATCACTTGTTTTTTTTTTTATTGTCACTGCTATTAACATCATTATTATCACCATTAATTATCACTTATTATAGTGTAAAGATTTGATTATTTTAGCGAACATTTTGAAATTACAATTTGAATGCATCAAATCATAGTCTTAATCAAGAATTTAAGAAGTAATCGAAGCAAGCATATACATACATATAATACATGTAATTCTGATAAGTGTCCGAAAATTAGAAATTTTGAAATTTAATAAATTTAGTCTGAAAATGAAAAATTCCTCATTTACTCTTTCTTTAGAAGTTATCATTATATTATCACTATCTATTATCATATTTACACACAAATGTTACAACAAATCAATGCTAACATCAATCAATAATACTCATTGTTATTCTCATGATTCATAATCATCATAATCAATATTGTATTTATTGTCATCTCTTTCATCATTGTTTATCATCATTATCATCATCACCATTATCATCATCATGATCAACAACAACAACAATAATATTATCATTTATGATGGTTTTTGAATCCTATATTATTGACTATAATCTTGCTTGCATCGTTCTTTTTTTTTTTTTTAACCACATTTTTATGGCATATTTCGTCCTATTATTTCAATAAAATTTCAATTTAAAAAGTTTTGTCTTAAAATAAAACTTCCATTTTACACGATTGAAATGGAATGACTCTTTTCATTCTCCCGACAAACTTTTTCTGATACAAATTCCCGAAAGCCTTTTTTTTTTTCTTCTCCTCTTTTCCTTCTTATCTTGTTTATTTATGAAAATTTCATGCTTGCGATAACGATGCAATTTTTTCCCTCACTTTCTCTATCCATATTTCACATATTCTAAAATGATTTAGTTTTTTTTTCTTTTTCAATTTTAAAATGAGCCCCCCCTTTTTTTTTTCTCTCCCAAAATCTTTTGCTCTAGTCTATATCAAAATTCACTTCATAAAACTTTGGTCTAATGAAAAGCAAAAAGAAAAAAAAAAGAAAAGAAAGAAAGAAAGAAACCAATTTCTTTTAGCATAAAATTGAAAATCATTTTTTCAATGATACTTTTATTTTGCAGGAAAAACAAAATAACTTAGAGAAGTTATTTCAATTTAAAAATCTTTAATTTTCAATTTAAAATTCATAATTAATATTTGTTATTAACTACAGATTTTTCTGTTTTTAATTTTTCTAGAAGGAAAATGAAAAACGAAAGGGAGAAAAGGATCATTTCTATTGGAAAATGCATGAAGTATGAAATTATCACGATTATAATGTTGATAATGATGATTATAGTTATTGTAATTACGATTATGAAAATCATCAAAGTTACAAAGAAATATTAAAATATTTTTGTTAGTTAGCAAACAATCTGTTGCAATCATCAATTTGTAACAAACGAACAAAATTTTGAATTCAATGAATAACACTCATTCATGCAAATTTTGATTAATTCCAAAAAGTTTCCCAAATTTTGAATTGAAAAAGAAAAGAAAAAAAACGAATGTAAATAACGATATTGCTTTTTTTCTATGAACATATTTTTGTCCTTTGCCTTCTTTTTTTTTTTTAATGCATTATTAATCAAATTTTAAATGACATATTTCAAATGGGAGAGTAATAAAATATTGAGCCAAGATTTTTTAGCTTGGCTCTTTTTTTCTTTTAGACAAATCTCTTTTACTTTAATTTATTAACATGCCAAGTTGTTGGTGTTAACATTTGAATCATTTTTATTATTGGTAAAAGAAATTAAAAAAAAAAAAAGAAAAAAAGAGAAAAAAGGAATTATTCACTCGGATCATATTGTAGAAATGCATAAAATATGAAATTTTGTTGAAAATAGAAATACGTGATAAACGTTTCTTTAGACGTAAGATTGTAATTGACGTGAACTATCACATTCTATACGTTATGGTATTTTATCATTATTTCATTTCTCGTATGGTTTTTTTTTTTGATAATGATAAAGTCTTTTTTTATTGTCTATCAGAAATATAATATGCTAAATGTAAGTAGATGTGCACGCTAAAATGCGCAATTAGACATTTTCTTTATAGTTAATGCTAATTTATCATTCAATGAATTAGCATTTAAGCTTAATTTAAATTTTATTAAAAAAAAAAACAGAGATAATAAACTTATCATTGCTAACGATATTGTTGATTATATTACCTGTTGAGTTAATTCAAATTATATTCATTTTTGGAACTGTTCAAGTAATGTAAGCTCAAAAATTGCATTTAAAAATTTGTAACCCAAACATATCATAAAGTTATTTCTTGTATTTTTTTCCCCCTATTTTTCATCAACTTACAAGATATGATAGTAACAGTTGATTATTATT
>NW_018108762.1:4630-6494 GCF_000183805.2 Loa loa | reverse complement strand
AATAGTTATTATCCATTTCCTATCAAAATTTTTATACCTTATCATATATGATAATCACAAAATCATTAATAACAAAACAATCAGATGATCAATTTTAGCAGTAGCAAATAAAATTTAGGAATTATTGATCGATCAAAAATCATAAAAGATATAAGAATGATTAAATTGATAAATTTAAAAAATTATTAAAATTTCATTTAAACTTTGAATATTCAAATTTTTTGTGCATCATATCATTTTCTTATTTCTTTTTTTTTGTTTTTTTTTTTTTTTTTTGCTTTTGCATTTGCATTAGAAAAGCATGAAAAGGTTTGAGAAAATCGATGAAGTGGGAGAGGAAGAGAGAGAGGGAGGGAGAAAATTGGTGACATAAATGACTTCGTATGACGTCGTTTCGTCTTTCAAATGTAAACAATCAAAAAATCTCGAAGTAAACCTCCTCTAATATTTGATGAATGCTTCAGCTTTTTAAATTGTTGAAAAAAAATTTTTTCTTTTCTTTTTCTTATTATTACAATATTTTATATTAACATTTGAAAATTTTTTTAGTATTAAAGTTTTTTTTTTTTCTTTTCTTTTTCATGTTTTCCGCATGTTTAATAAATGTTCAAAATATGATTTGAACAAAAAAATTTAGCTGAAAATTTTTGTATTTGAACAAAAATCCAAAAGGACAAATTGAATTGTTTATTCGTAATTTTGTTATTTTGCATTTTTTTTTTTTCGACGAAAATTTTTATCGCCTTTCTCTTTTCTTCTTTCTTTCGTTTTTTTTTTCTCTTGAATCACTAGTTTGATTGGTTTTTTTTTTTTCTTCACTTATTCACTCTGTTTTTTTTTCTCTTCTCTCTAAATTTTTTTTCTTTTTTTTTTGCTTAAAAATAAATTTAAACTTTATTTTTCTTCAATGTTAACTTTGTGTATTTAGGCAATTTTTTTTTTTTTTGATAATTTCCAATATTGATAAGTAAAATGTTATCAGATAGAATGACAATATTATATCATTTTGATAATTTTGATGATCAAAAATTTCTTTACTTTTATTTTTCATTCTTTCTTTTTTTTTTTTTAAATCTTACAATTTCATTTTTGTTACCTTGAATTAATCACATATGAATTAATCATTTAAATTTCGGAATGCTTCATTAACAAATTTCCGGAGTATATTGTATAATTTACATATATAAAAAAAAAAAGAAAACAAGTTGACATATTCATATTATGTAAATACATTGGATAAATTCATTTCGGATGACAATCATTTACTAATACCTGAAATTATTTATGTCTATATAAAGTATTATTCATAATTTCTGATTTTAAGAAATTGAGTTTTTAATTTTTTTACTAATTTTATTCCCAAAAGTGACACATCGAATAGAAGTAACAATCAGATATTTGTTACAATTCTGTAATAATCGATATGAAAACATTTTTGAAATTTTAAAAATTTTTTGTACAATGACAGTATATATATATGTATGACATCTAGTTGACATGTCCTGATATTGGTAAATTTTTCTCCTTTTCTTTTTTTTGTTTTATTTTAAAATTGAATAGGTATAGTTATTTATACGATCAGAATAATATTTTAAAACAAAATTTAACAAAAATATAATCATTATCAACATGCGTTAATATATATTAAGAAATGAAAAAAAAAAAGAAAGAAAAATGGCAGTTTATATCAATTATTAATTCAAATATTTATTGCGAAATTTTAATTTTACATTTTAATTATAGGTGTATTTTAATAAATGCTATGATTATTTTGATAAAGAAATGATAATCAAGATAAGGCCTAAATCATAATGCTTTTGATTGTTCGAATTCAATTAGGGAAAAATGGAAGTTTTTTTTTTTT
>NW_018108762.1:0-3773 GCF_000183805.2 Loa loa | reverse complement strand
TTTTTTTTTTCAATGCAATATTTATTTTTCTCATCCAATTATTTAAAGTCATTAATTTTGCTCATTAATTCTGTGAAATTTATTTTTAAAAAATTTTTTCATTTCAACAAAATAGTATTAGTTGAGGGAGAGAAGAAAAAAAAGAAAGAAAAAGAAGAGGAAGAAAAATTTTTTGTGTGATAATTCAATTGACATGTATCATCGTTGTACATTTTCAGTCATGCCGAATACATAATGCTTGGCTAGCAACTTTTACACAAGTAAGAATTATTTTGCAAACAAAATTTGAAGGGAAAGAAAAATACAAAATTAAAAAAAAAAACAAATAAATGAATTTATAAATTTATAAGGATGATTTGTTTTTTCTTTTTTTTTGTCTTTTAATCCCAGCCAAGAACATTTAATTAAAATATTTTTGTTTTTCATTTTGAAAAAAAAAAAAGAAATAAAAAGACAGTAATTGAGATTAAATAAGTGAAGAATGGAAATGTTTATCATTTCTGATATACAAAAATTAAATATTCTTTTTGAAATAATTTTGCAATATTCAGAAAAAAAAAAAGAAGGATGTAGAAAAGATGAAAGTGTATAAATGTTCTAAAATTGACAGGAAGGATGATTTCACTGTTTATTCATTGTTCAAAAAAAAAAGAAAGAAAGTAAAAGTTTGCGAAATTTGAAATGAAATTTTTTATAATCGTTTTACCACTTATTATTGATTTATTAATTCAAAGTTCAGTATTTCAATTTCAATTTTCATACGATAAAATCATTTCTAATGCTTAAAATTCCACAAAAAACAAAGAAGAAAAAAGAGACAAAATCATCAAATTAAGTTTAAGTTAAGTTACTGAATTTAAGTTCAGTTTTGTTTGAGCTAAATTTAAGTTTTAACTTTTTCAAATTCAAACAATGTTTAATATTTTAGTGTATATATGTGTATGTATGTGAGTATATACTTGTATGTATGAGAGGGAAGAATCGATAATTAATGGATCAGGACAGAATAATTAATTAGAGAATGAATGATTTGGCTTTTCAAGCATGCAAAGGTTATATCAAGAATTTCGGTTTTTTCCTTTTTTTTTCTTTCGAATCATTCAAGATGAGAATGTTATTCAGATCGAAATAGTATTTATGTTTTTGCGGGGAAATAAGAAATTGAAATTGTTGATAACAAATAAGATATTATAATTGATAAATAATGATAAACGATAAATATTGAGGATTAAGGTATTGGTTAGTGATAGTGATGATTAAGGATTTATCATAGTGATTAAAGAAGCAGGTGATGAGCAATGAATCAAATGGTAAACCATCGGATGAGTAATTATAAAGATAGATAAGTTAATTTATTTGGTAACATAATCCTAAGTAATTTAATCAAAGTAATTCAAATCAAAGTAAAAATAATTTAATTAAAGTAAAAGTCACTTAATCAAAGTAATTTAAATCGTTCATATTCACTGTATCCTAGTGTTATAATAATTTTTGCATAGTGTATTTAAGAAGAATTCATCGGATTATTTTGATACATCTTAGAGATAATGAATAAAAATGTAAGTATACGAAAGATAAAATTAATTTTAAATAGAATATATCATCATCATCATCATCACCCTAATCATCGTCATCATCATTATCATATTAATCCTGTATAAATGTGTGATATAATTATTTTCGTAAATTTCTATGAAAAATTTAAAAAATTTTAATGTTTAAATTAATTTCAAATAGAATATATCATCATCATCATCATCATCACCCTGATCATCATCATCATCATCATTATCATATTAATCCTGTATAAATGTGTGATATGATTTTTTTCATAAATTTCTATGAAAAATTTAAAAAATTTTAATATTTAAAAATTTTTTAATATAAATTTTAGGTTATCAAAGAAAGCAATGCACATTTTATTGCCATACATATGCAAGAAGTTGGTGGGAAAAATTTTGAGGAATGTATCGGTCAGGTACCAACTTTTTAAATCATGTAACAACTATCATGCATGAAATGGGTTATTCAACTGGTCGTGCCTATCTGGATCTTGAGTTTGATCTACCTGAAAGTTATAATGTATGTTTTTTTTTTCCTTGGACAAATTATAATCAAACTATTTTTCTTTAAATTATGATTAGATTTTTTTTGTTCTTCTCTTCTTTCTAAAATAAAAAAAAACATTTTATAATATGATTCTGTTTTATTTCATTTATCAAATTCAAATTCAAAAAAAATTTAGAAAATGTTTGATTTTTTTTCTTTTTTAAAGAATTTCCAAGTATTTAGTTTTATTTAAAAATGTTTTTCTTTCTTATTTTTGCAAAATATCAAAATTATAATTATAATAAAAGTAATTATGCAATAAATGCATGCATTTGCAGGCCCTTGGTTCATTATTTTTCATTAATGATGTGACATTACCACGGATACGACAATATGATTTTATGGCGAAACAATTTGTTAAATTGGAAAAAGTTTTTGAATCATATGATCGTGGTTTACTAAAATGTCGAATGTTGCGTAAAGCGAAATTTCCGAAAGATTTTTGGCCAACTGTTAAATGGGGTCGAAAAGGATATATGCATTGTCGATTTCGTATCGATCAAACGTTAATTTATTTTTGCTATATAATTTGTATAATATTTTAATTAATTAACCGTAATATATGTTTTTGAGAAGGATCAATTTCGGATAAATACTTCAATTTGTAATTATTAATTTAATATGCTTAAAAAAAAAAAAAAAACGATAAATGAAAAGTTATGCAAATATAACACGACAATAATGAATTACGATAATAACAATAATAACGATAATAACGAATATTACGGAATATTTTTTAAAAAATACTAAGGAATACTTTCCGGAATTGCCCATAAGCATGAATTTAAGCAATACTTTTCAGGATTTCTTATAAGCATAACATTTGTCTAACTTATAACTTTTCAGTGTATTCGATTTTGTCAATGTACATCTGTTTCATGATGAATCGAACATTGCGCTGATACATGAGGTGTTTTTTCATTAATTTATATGTATCTTTAAAAATATAAATTAAAAAAAATTATAATATGTGATTCAAAATAACTTTTACTTGAAATTGACAATTAATTAATCAAGAGATAAAATTTTGGAAATTTAATTATAGTTTGGTTTATCTGGTAAAAATGTATATTATAGGAATAAGAAGCTGGAATTTCAAATCTAATTATGTATAAAATCAATTGTTATAATAATTTATACAGTTCAATCAAATATAAGAAAAAAAAAAAAAAGGAAACCATTTCTAAAAAAAAATAAAAAAAAAAGAAAAAAAGAAAAAAGCAAAAGTCTCATCGATAAGCTATCCATTTTGGTTTGTTATCGTTATCAGGCTATACCATCAACAAAACATTTGCATGCGTAAATGATTTTTCACAAAAACGTCCCACCTTCACTTTTACATAAATAATACTAAAATGGATCATTTGAGATTATTTTATGCATATGCTTAAATGTGATCTTAATTTATATTCATATTCATATGAATCAATAAATGATAAATTTAAAACTATCAATTTCTTTTGATTCAAAATTTTTTACAAACATATATACAGTTTTGAAAATACTTCAGTGGTCAGAGAATATTTTTTTTCTTATTGATCAAGAAAGCTTTTTGTGGTCAGAAAAAAAAATATATATATATATATGATAACTATTGATAGATTACTTTCTTATTTGATATAAAAAATAGAACTTTGCCAAGATTAACGGTTATAATATTCAAA
>NW_018108761.1:25358-27959 GCF_000183805.2 Loa loa | reverse complement strand
TATATATATATATATATATATATATATATATATATATATATATATATATATATATATATATATATATATATATATATATATATAACAATTGGGAATTTTCATTTAATTATTTTTACGGAGCTTTCCATTGTTAATTAAATTTGTCAGTTTAATTTCGTCTCATGAGGTGATGAAAGTTTGAAAACCCACAAGCTCAAAATGTTTCTTTTAAAATAATCAGCCTGAAGTGCATCATCATCACCATCATCGGATGGCCAGAATCATTATTCATTTGTCAACAAAGGGAAAAAAGTTTGGGATCAATTTAACGAAACAAATAAGAGAGTGTTGCCAATTTAATGATGAAAAATTTCATTTCATTTAAAATATTCTTCGTTCTCTTCTTTTTTTTTTGGAATTTAAAAAGTATAATAATTTGATAAATATAAAATCAAATATTAGCTTGGATTATCAATCTTAAACTTTTGAAATTTCAGTGAAAAAATTTTAATTATATTCTGAGGAATTCTTCCGAAAAAATACTTTGCATAATCGTAATCACAATCTTACATGCTTTAATCTTTGGTTGCTATAATTTTGAAACTTTAAAAATTCGTAATTTTCATATCATTTCGCAAAATTCTTATCAACTTTTTTTTTTTTGCAAAATTTTATGTTTGAAAAATTTAATCCTATCTGTATAAACCATTTAATGGTAAGTGTAAGTGATTGTATTGCGACGATACGTCTAATAAATGTATTAATTAACTTCCGTTTGTGAACATTCAAAAAATTTGAAAAATAAATTGTCCTTTCAAATACTGATAATTAATTAGTACGGTTCTCGTTGCTTCATGTATTAACTGCATCAGACCGATAAGCGACATGCATTAAATATTCGAGTACCATACATCAGAGATGAAATATCAGTTTAAGATGGCTTACATCAAATGTTTCAAATTTTAGGTGTAAGATAATTTCGGCTATTGTTTAAAAAATAAAAACCAGGTAAATTTCAATACAACTTTTCGCATGATTAAAATTAGTGATAAGCTTTGACACTTAAATCACTTAATAAGTCTTCAAATTTTGAATTTAGCAACTCTGCAGTGATAAAAATCCCTAAGAAATAAAAAATCACGGAACTCAAGATATCACCCTGAACATCACTGAGATCACTGAAAAAATCTTTTTTTTTTTGATCGAATCCAATATGACCATTAACCTTTGAGGGCATAACTTTGAAGAGATTTCTACCCACCAAAAAAAGACGGCGTTTGTCCTTGTCATGGCAATTTGAACTTATCTTTTTATTACAATGGATAAATTAGATCAGTAATAACGAATTTGTGTTGTCAAATTTATTCACCTTTTTATTTTGGTTTTTTCATTTTTCCTCCAAAACTTACTCGACAATAGATGGAAATTCCAAATAATTTATTATTTAATTAAACTGACATTATTCCCGTAAAAGATTTTTTTACAATCAATTTCTTCATATATGTTGCACATTGCTATGTAAAATGAAATACTGCGATGTATTTCTTCCATAGAGAGACACAATATCAGTGTAGTTGTTTTTGATAACTTTGATTATTGCAGATGATATTGACATTTTTAAAATTAGACTATCAAAAATAGCGATAGCTTGATATAGTTGCTCGAGAGCTTAGGAAGTGATGGTTTGTCTAGTTCATTTTACTAGGCTCCTACTTGTGAAGGAAAGAAGCAAAGGGCAAGGACCAATATCTATCCATACTGGTTAAGTTGATAGATAGATTCAAGTTTAAACATTGACATTCATGATACTTGTAAATTTTGGTTTTGAGATTTGATGTACTAAGAAACAAAAGAAGATAGAATTTTAATCCCATAAATTGCATGTAGACCTTCCAAAAAACACCAGTCACTTCATTGATCCAAGTACAGATTGGTAGCGGAACTGATCACAAACACGGGAGAGCAATATGTCAATAATGAGGACCAAATTTTGTTAGAATCTGAGGAGAATCCTGCAAATCATTTTAAGTTCAAACGGGACATAATCATCAATAAATCATGGCAAAGATGTCGTAATGGAAGGATATGCTCTTAATAACTTACACTTATCAATCTTTTTTTTAAAAAAAAAAAGCTTTATCCGCCCTTTATCTCGACAAGTATGTGAATGAAAATTAGTATAGAAGCGATAGAAATTCACTCATAAGTTTGAATAGTAAGAATACAATGCGTAAGCTCTTAGATAGGCGCATACACATATGATGTTTGTAAGTCCGACCTTTCAGTTTAAAATAGAATGTCGAAATTATGCATGTGTGAAGCGTATGTGCTTACATACATTCATAAGTTCGACTTCTTTGGTTGTTGCATTGTAATTGCTGTGATCATTGAATCCTTAACGCTTAATTTCGGAACAGAAAACAAAAGGAAAACATATACAATAATTCAAAAAGGAGCAATTCCTCCTTTCAACACCAATAATTAATAAGTAAGCATTTAGACGAAGAATGATAGCAGTAAGTGTAAAGCGTAGAATTACAGAGAGAGAGAGAAGAAAAAAAAATTACAGAGAGAGAGAGAGAGAGAGAGAGAGAGAGACAATAAACCAAAGATCGTCCTCTA
>NW_018108761.1:20500-24903 GCF_000183805.2 Loa loa | reverse complement strand
GAGAGAGAGACATAAAACCAAAGATGTCCTCATTTGCTAAACTACTGTTTCTCTTTTAAGGAGATGAAGGAGAAGAGAATGGGAACGGGAAAAGGGAAGGGAGAGAGAGAGGGAAAAGAAAAAGACCTTTCAGTGAAATAGAAAAAAAAACCATAACCGTAATTTGAACCATAAATGCAATAATACAATGCATTTTCATGCATGGTGAAATCAAGTGCACCTTTCCTAAATGTTTGCATTGCATTAAATGAGTACCAATAACTATCTGATATGATAAAAGGAAAGGAAAATGATAAATGAAGAAAATGAGACTGAAGAAATTCTTAAATACGACAACTAAAAGCAGAAATAATAGGAAATGATATTTTGATCAGATGAAGATGAAAGATAATGAAGATTAAATTATTGGAAAGGGACTAATCTGTTGCAAAAAAGGGATGAGTGTGCATTATTCGGAACAGAAAGAAAAAAATGGTAGCGGGTACTATCTGTTAATAGAAAGAATGGGAAAAGGCGGAAAAAAGAGGTAAAGGGTCATGGAGTACTGTTTGAAATAAAATGAAAGAGAAAAGAATGATAAACCTCGAATAAAATAAAGATAAACCGATGAGACTGAAGGGCGGATTAGAATGAAAGATCATGATGCATCCTAAAACAGCTTACATTTTGCAATCTTCTTTTCGAATCGAGTTTTCACTCCTCCAAAACTCAGCATTCGAAGCTCTGCAAATATAATTCATTTAAAACCAATGGGAGATCATCATAAGACATTTTAGAGTTTCATTTTCTTTCGCTTAACTATTATCACTTTATTCGATCATAAAATAATGATATAGTAAGACTTAATCCCGACCTAATCTCAAGTGTTGCTAAACATATGGATGACAGTGGTAGCTCCAATTTTACAACTACAAAAAGTACTTTACTCTGCTTGGATATCAGCCGGTAGAATCACTGGAGGTTGCTACAAAAACTTCAGATATACAGAAAAATTAAACATTCAAATGAAAACTTACTCCAATTGCCTTTCTTCTTAATCTGAAGATGCGTTCCATGTCCAGCAGAATGCTCAGCATGTTGCCCATTTTTCTACAACATGACAAAATCATACTGCGGATCATGAAAATACAAAATTGTTGAAAGTTACTAAAATTACCTTCACCATGTTTACAGTTTTTTCCATGATCGAACATGCAGTTGTTACGTTTAGGCTTTCATCGCTTTTAAAATCTTTCGCATGTGCAATTGAAACCACTGTTTGTGTAGCAGCGCCTTTTCGCATCGGAGTGCTACAAAATTCCTGCTTCAGGTTGTCGCAAAATGCCTCAACGTCACTGATCTGCTTTTCAAGTTTCTAAAGCATATTCATTTGAAACAATTTAGAATTTAATTCACTTTGCATTGCAAATCAGGAAATGTAGATCGAAATTAAAGCAAAGTAATCAAACAGTACCATATGTTGACCGCTCAGATAATCAACGTAAGCGCAAGTTGTTTTCAGCTTCAACTGCTCAGATTTCATGTTCTCTGATTCGTCTTTGTGTTCCTCGTTCAGCACTTTGATGTCATGACGGAATTCGTCGAATGTTTCGAAAAGCGTTTCAAGCTTGACATTGATATCTTCGATTTCCTTTTTGATCTTTTCAAGGTCCGAGTTCTTGCCATTAATGCTAGCAATCATTCCCATCAAATGATCCATACGCTTCGCTAAGTTGTTATCAGCTTTCTGAAAAACACTAGGAAGCAATTTTTCGAGAAATCAATTTCAAATTTCAATTTTGGCCTAGTATCCAATGAATTAGTAAAATACTCTTCAAGAATAAGATATACTGGAAATATTTCTTAATTCGAAACTTGGATTTTCAGAATTTTAATGTTAAATGTTATAATCGTTACCTGTTCAGCAATGTCCAGATGATTGATAATTTTCAAAATCATTTCATAAAGTCCCTTCGATTGATTTTCCTGAAACTTTTTCAACACGAAGTGCATTTCCTCACCCATTTCATTCTTGAAATCCTGAAATTATCAAATATTGTAATAAAATAAAAATCTAACTTCATATTACTTATATAAGAAAACATAATAATAACAAAATATGATATAAAAAGTACTCTACCATTAAAGCTTTGTCGAGATTCCCTGGATATTCCTGCGTAACGTTGTCTTCCGGTGGAGTCGTCTGCTGAATTTTTTTAGCATAAAAATAGAACTTTTTCTTTTTTGCTTTTACTCGAGAAATCTTCATGATTTGATTTAATCTCATCCATATTTCATCAGAGTTTCATAGTTAATCTGTTTCATATTTCAACAAGAAAAGCATACCATTTCCATTTCCACGTTCCTTTCTTCCAGGAAAACTATAAGCCGTTCAGCCAAAGGGCGAAGATGAGGATCGTCAGCCAGGATAGCTTTTGCTGCCGCTTCGAATCCATCCAGAGCATAACGAACGTTCTCTTCACCCATCCATGTGAGATCTGAGTCAACTGCTTCCATTCTGAACTTCTCAGTGATTATCTTGAGTCGTTTCTTTAGCTGTCGATAGAATTCTTTTGGATCCATTGGTCCAGATTTCGCATTGTTGAGGTCAGTAAGAGCTCTGTCAAGTTGTTCACGAAGTCCCGTATTATCAATATACGTCTTCTCAACCAGTGCTTCAAGTTGAGAAACTTTAGCCTGGCTTGCACAATACATCTGTTCCGCTGCCATTAAATTCTCATCTGCAGAACGCATTAATTCCACTTTCTGTTTTTCGAGCTCTTCCACCGATTTCAGTTGCAGATTCTAAATGAATATACAGTACTTTCTTAAGTTTCTACGATATGAAAAAAGTGGAAAAAACAAAATCCTAAAAACAGTAATGAATTAAATCTAAACTTAACCTTCTTCACATTATTTATTCAAACCTTCCTAAAGGTCGAAAATAATATGAATTCTTTTCTTTCCGCCTGAGAACCTTCCATTTTTACCTTATTACTTTTCGCTCCTTAGTTACACCTATCATAATTTTCTAAGTCTGCCTATAAATTACATAAACTTATTTGAATGTATACTTCAATAGTCCCCAACAGATCTGCATTTTCTCTCTCTTTCTGTGCCAATAACACTTGCAACGATTCGATCTTCTTCTCAGCTTGAGCAAGCTAAAATTTTGAATATCTTCACAAACACAAATTTTACTTTCTTACTAACGAATTAAAAAATTTCAATTATAATTCATGCACTGTTAGTTTTTGAGTAAAGTAATGTCAACCGTCTGGCGCATCGCTTCAAATGCTGTGAGTTGAACAGCCGTATCCTTCTGAACAGCTTCAAGCTTTTTCTCGAATTCGCCCTACAACAAAAATCCAACCCTCGCATTTCAGATCAAACTATGCTTTTGAAATCAACATGGTAAATTTCGTTTTGTACTTCCACACGTGGAATTGTCCTCAATCTTATGCGATGCATTCCATTAAACGAATGCCTCCTTCGTAAGATGTCGTCGGTTATTACACTCGATAGAACTCATCCTTTGGCTTCTTTTTTTTCCTCTCTCTCTCTTTTACAGTGCTGTTTAATTAGAAACGGTATTTGCATTTGTTTAATTAGAAACGGTATTTGCATTGAAGAAAAGCTTGAGCTTTTCCATATCCATCACTCCATTACCTAATGCCTAACCCTACATGAATATATGAATTGATCTTTAGCATAATATTTTAGAAACTAAATTTTTGACAAAACTTATTGAAATTGCTAAAAGCCTATGGCTGTCGTTATTCTTTAGCTTTTCTTTTCTTTTTTTTTTGTCTTCCTAATCAAATGCTATTTTATGACTTACGCAAATTAATTGCCATTCATACTCACTACCACTGCTGTCCATCTGTGTAGCATTCGAATCTCGTTCGAAATCAGTATTACCATCCTGAAAACAGTGAGTACAATAGCACACATCATTTGGCTTGTAAGTACAGTAGCTCGAAAGGAAAAAAAAATCCATCCAACATATCTGCAAACCCCTAATATTAATTACCTTAATATTAATTACCTCATCATCCCTTGCCGTTATCACCTCTTCGTCACCATCTACTTCACTTGCCTGAAAAATTTGCTGATTTGCTTCAGCATACATCATCCTAAATTTTTTATAACATTTCATCAATAACTCGTTTTTTTTTCGAATATGCTGTCTTAATTCGTAAGGAGAATTATCTTATGACTTATTACGAGTTATTTTTACAAGACAAACATACTTTTACTGAGCTAAAAATTTGCAAATATTTTTGAAACAATCCCAAAAAAAAAGCTATTTAAATAATAGTGATAAGTTATCACACTTACAGTTGATAAGCGAGATGTTTGTCCAGATGTTATAGTGTCGTCAGTATGTTCCGGTTCCTAAAACTTTACTCGACCAAAGAGGA
>NW_018108761.1:6858-20272 GCF_000183805.2 Loa loa | reverse complement strand
AGAGAGGGGGGGGGGAAAAAAAAAGAAGATCACCGACTGATCAAGAACTAACGTAGAAATGTTTAGTGAATTGAAAATAGGTAGGGATGGAGAGAGTTGAAAATAAGTGGAAAAGGATGCAATAGATTTGATCTTTTGATCATTTGTGTTGAAATTTTGGGATGAAAATTTTTAGCCAGAATTAAGCACCTAATCATATTTCTCCAATGATACCTCTCACTTTTCACTTATGCTTGGAAAACAAAGTGTATACAATCTTTGACATTAAATATTTCTTTAAAAAAAATTCGTAAAAAACAAGGGGAATTTTTTCTTGGCCTAAAATTAATAACATATGTAATGGTTCTATTTTGAATTTTTTGGACATTCCTGAACTTATGAATTTGATGGTTATGCTGCTAATCAACGGGATAATTTAATTTTCATCCTTTTTTTTTGAATTGGATGATGCAACATTTTCAAAATTTTCAACAATATGAATGGGGAAAAAAATTTGAAATGGTCAGTTGCTAAAAGTTAAGAAATGATGAAATGGCCATTTTACTAGTAGTTATGAAATCATCATCAGTTAGATATTAGAGATAAATCATACGGAATAATCTCCTGCATCATTATCACCCATTGTTGCTATTTCACTCGTTTAATTACACTGAAAAATACATTGTTTCGTACATGCTTTATACAAAAATTCGGCCCCTTCTCAAAAAATTATCACGTAAACTATGGAAATTTCCTCAAGGAATTCCTACTACTGGCATTTTATCACGCTAAAAAATTCACATAAGCATCATTAAAACAACCGATATTATTGACTCATTTCCCGAAGAGTACCACCAAAACGACTTATCTCATACCCTCATCCCTCAAACAGTCCCACGACTCATCGTGTTTCCGTCATTCCCCGAACAGTATCACCAAAGTGACCCATCTTGTGTCACCATTACCCTCCAAAGAATCCCACCAAAGTAACCCATCTTGTCCCCATTATCCCCCAAAGAAACTCATTTTGTCCCCGTAATCCCATCAAAAAGATCCAATCATAGCAATCGATCTTAACCCCTTATTCACTCAGCAAATCAATTTGCACCACAAAACCAACCAAGCAACCACCCACAAGCCTGTTATCAACGATGAATAAAGAACTGGGTAAGATTTCAGCTTAAATACTTTTTCTGGAAAATATCGATGACTCATTTCATTTTAGGTTCACCACTGGATATTTGGTATCAGTTGATTGGATAACTTCCTGCTGACTGGTTGATAGTTAACCGCGTGCTGATTGATTGATATTTACCTGTTTATTAGTTGATTACCTCGATGATTACTGGATATTTATCTGATGTTTGGCGGATATTTGCTAGCAATTGATGGTTATTTATCCATTAGCTAATGTTTATCCGTTTTGCATGTAATGATTTGAAGATGAAATTTTGGTTTTTTCCCAGATTTACGTCTTTGTTGGTTGATTTCAAGTTGATCATTCAAGATAAGGGTAACAGTTCTCGAATCTTTTAAATGCATTGCTTAGTATTGATTGAAAACACTGATAAAACACTGGGATTTCTGGATGATATCTTCAATGGTATAAAAACAATTCTGCAGAGCTAGAAAGTTGAACTGATAGAATTAGCTTCATCGAAATTAAAACAATTCAGGAGATCAGTAAGGTGACATGTTTGAGTTATACATAGTGACAGAAGAACTGATATGTTGAACGGTTCAAGCTGGGAAATGATTTAAGTCGTCCGGAAAACCTGTATCATCTCCGTCCTGGGTTTATGAGGAATTTAGTAGACTTCGTTTTTATTACTTTCACCAGTGAATTTTGAAGACAGTTTGAATGGTAGAGCCGGAAAACCGAAATGATTTGCCTAGCCCTTTACAAATAACAGAAATTCATCCAGATCAGCAACTGATAATATCTGAGCATTATTCCCAATAATAAGCATGTGTTCCACTTTTCTAGCACGTATAAATTCGTATTTAGAAATGAACCGCCACCATGTTATTCCCAGATTATCAACTGTTCGCAATCCTTCGTGACTAGAGAAGCGAAACTGCTTTAACTCCATGAATGACCTTGAATTGTAGCGGACTTTCCCTCCCAGATGTTTAAGGCCAAGGGTGAAGCGTTATTGCTACAAAAATTTTGCAATTCATAAGAGAATCCTATGTGACTATCCTCTCCCTATGACCACGAATCAGTTTGATGAGTGAAAATTTCATATGTTTATTCAAACAAAGTAATGCACAGCATCCTTGCAAATCCGAAAACTTCATTACTGACAGTGCTTGATCATTCCGTGTAGCATAACTGATCAAAAACTGACTGACCTTTTGATTACTGATTGCTGAAATTCTCAATTCTTCAACGTTTTATTTCACAGAGGCAAAGAAACAGAGAAATCACGGAACAAGTCTTCTATCTTGTATCTGAACAGTGTAGGCTTGAACAACATAACAATGTAATTTGAAGAGTATGAAAAAGTATAAAGACGTTCCAAGCTCATTCTTGGAATTTCGACTTTATTCGAAACTCCAAACTCACTTTTAAAAGTTACAGTGAAAAAAAGGTGAAATATTAACCAGGAACTATCGTCGAAAATGACCAAAACAATGAAAACACTATGAATATATGTCCTTGCAAAAACAACGACGAAAACTAAATTCAATGCTACTTCCTCTAAAACCCTTTTTTCTCCTTCCCACATTGAGAAAGATGGTAACAGGAGCCGTAAAACATTTATATTCTCTGCATCGAATTGTCCAGTCATTTCAGTGCTACACGTTTCTAATTAGAAGTGCAAAACAGCCACTTCAAAGGACACAGCCACATATGCGTATTTCCAAATAAATTCACAACATTAACCAACCAAGTATAACATTTAATACAAACTTGTTACGCTGTACCGTTAGCTGTGTATAACTAATCCTAAAGCTCACTATATCTTAAAATACTTCTTATAAGTTGTCTTCAAAAACACAATATCAAAAACACATATCAAACAAAAACTGTTCAAAGAACAAAAACAACACCCAAACAATAACAAAAAGGCCAATGTATTCTTTGATTTCAAAAAAGAAAAAAAAGGGCAGACTAACAAATCCGATGATGCATATAATCGTTGCCACGACCATAAAACCATGTTTACCAAACCCGCCTTTATCAAACATGCAAATTTTGATGATCTACTGCTTTTAATTTTCTTGCAGGGCTTTCACACCATCCCTGCCATCAGATGATACAGATTTCTGACCCATATTCCCAGTTTTCAAGTCCACATTTTGGATATCAACATTCCCCTTCTTCTCGACAGTACCATCTTTCTTCTGAACGCCATTTTCCTCATCCTTCTTATCACTTTTCTGCTTCTTCTTTGCTTTTTTGGGTTTCAAGGAAGAGTTCAGCAGAGATGTGATCTGGAAAATGACTTCACAATGAGATTTAGAAGTGAGTCTATCAAAATCAAAGAGTCAAACAATTTCCGGACTCCTTTCCAAAATATACTTCAAAAACACCACATATCAGACCAGAATTTCAGATCTCTTTAGGGTTTTAAAAAATAACAACATTAATCATATTCCTTGAAAATCGAAGTGAACTGTAATTTTATTCCCAACCAAAACTAACAGCTAACCAGAACATTCGTTGATCTTGTCTAAAAAACCAACCAACTGATCCTCGATTTTTATATCGCTTTCGAGCATATTCATATCTAGGGGAAATCCAGTAATCTTCAATAATCCATTAGGCATGATTAGTACAGTAGCCTTGAACTGCGCCACATACTCACCGTCTCGTTCATAGAGAACCTGAAAACAGCAAACTTAATCACTGATCACCACACCAAGTGAAAGTATATAATCCAATTTTCATTATTTCTGGAAAAATTTTCATTATTTTTCTGAACTCAATTAGTTCCAAATTTAAAGAGAATAATGTCCATTTCTCCATTTCTTCAAAACAGTTGAAAACTTCTTCGCTATGGCCCTCAAACCACAAAAAAGAGCAAAGGAAAGATGGGAAGGAAACAGATAAATAGCAGTGAAAAACAAGTGAACAAAGTACGACTCAGCAAAAATTTCAAAGCATTTTTGACTATGATCTTTTATGCTTATTTTGCAGTAGTACTACTCAATGACCTTAATGACCCTTACAGGTTCTCCTACTTCAAAGGGCACTTTCATTTCCTACGTCCTAAGAAGAAAGAGCTTTCTTCTCAAGGGAAAAAGAATCCTACGAAAACAGCATTTATATCCAAATCGATATTTTGAAAAAAAAAGAAATGAAAATAGTGTTATAAGCGATGAAAAAAAAGTACATTGAAAAAAAAAACCTGATATGGCCGCATCAAATTGTGTCGTTCACATTCCACGACGCCCATTTTCACTAGCTTCTCATCCTCGAATGACCGTAAAGTGAATGGCATTAGGCCATGTTTGTTCACTGCTGCCGATAAAAACATTCTGAAGCAAAAAAAGCGGTGTGATACTAATAAAAAAAGTTGAAGTTATTAATATATTGTAAACTATGCTCTAACAGTTTTAGAAGCACGTGAAATACGAATTTTCATGATGTAAGCAACTGAAAACTAACTTTGTAATCAACATTATTCCTATACAAATGTGGAACCAGCAAAAATGCCGGGTCACTTCGTATCAGAAAAAGTTTAACTAAAGTTAAGATTTTAAAGAAAAATAATTGTAAGAGTGTAAGACAGATGGTTCAGTGAATACCAAAGTCATGAAAAAGGACAATAAATTTAAGATTCGTCGTCAAATAAATTACCAACAGCAATGGAACTAAGACAGTTTGGACCCCATGATTAACCAGAAACGTGTTCGAGAAAATTATTGCACAAAATTTTAATTGCTAAATGTGCAGAGGCAAAAACTAACCTGACAGATTTAGAACATGTATCAAATAGGACAGAAAGAAAAACCTTTAACATACCTTGACGCTTTAACTTTGAGCGAGTAAACGAGATCATCCACTTTTTTATAAACTGTTGTTCTCGAATCCAGAATGCGAGTTTTGCCTTAAAATTCATCAGTACCTCATAATCTTCGAGTAGCTAGAAAGAACAGCTTCCGCTCCTTCAATTAGATACTTACAAAAAATAGTAAGACGATAATTTTTTATTAAATCGTGGCTGCTAAATATGTGCCCGTTAATAATGTATACAGAACAAGATCAGCTGCACATTCTGTAACCATATACGGAAGGGAGAAGCAACTGGTTTTGCGCGCATTGTTACGAACACAAACAGAAGACAAATAAAAATCGAAAAAAAAAGGAAGAAAAAACATGCCTTCACCAGTGCTCATCAGAATATCAATAGCATAGACTTCAAATTTTTCAAAGCTACATTTCGTCATTTCAGAACGCTGCTTTTCACCAGGATTTTGAATAATTTGCTTTTCTCCATCAATTTTATTTTTCCTTAACTCATGCGAGAGCATATTTTCGACTGGCTTTACCTGGAAATAAAGAAAATGATCGTTTTGTGGGAAAAACATTCAAAGTGCACAACCAGACATGAGCATGATTTTTGAAAAATTGTGGCAGTAAAGGAAGAATGGAGTGGAAATACGGCCAATCAGCTAGAAAACAAAAAAAGGAAAAAAATCCCACAATCCATTAGGTAATACAAACCCCATTTCGAACATGTTAAAAACCGAATCAAATCTGTAAAAAACAACCTTTCCGGGTTCCGGTTCAGCAAAAAAATCCTTCATGTCGTTTAAAGAGTAATGTATCCTTTACATTTTACTTTCACATACCTGATATATATTCGCTATTTTTTCGATCATGTCTGTGATTTCCATATTTTTATACAACCCTGGACGAAGCATGCGAACTGCCGCTTCCATAGCATTGTACGCAGCAAGCATCACATTTGCCATTCTGCCCTTTATCTTATTTCCCTGAATTCAAATTCAGAATCAAATAACATTAAATCCATCAGTGTTTAAAAATTCAGGTGATTTAGGTCTGCAGATTACCGAAACTTTATCTGAGACAAGGTACTACAAGCAAATAACTGTGGATACTCTAATTCATTCTATCCTTAATGAACAAAAGTTTTCTCAGCACCAAAAATGACGCAATAAACAAATAGTCTATCAAGTGTACTGCCGTTAAATACCAAGCTAAAAACTGTAGCTATACCGGAGAAGCTCCGACAACGACGGTGTGAGCAGCAGTTGCAATGAAACCATCAATATGAGCTCCGAGGTCAATTTTCACCATTTGTCCATCCTTGATAATTATTGGCGGATCGCTTCGCAGTGGAGAAAAATGACACACACAATTGTTGATTGAAATACATGTTGGCATAGCAATACCTATAAAGGAATCCCATATAATTCATCGAAAAGCTACAGTTAAATCTATATCAACTGCTCGATGATTCAGTTCCGCTTAAAAAACCTACTAATATAATCAAAATAAATGATAGCTATAGAACTATGAAGTCAGATCGAAAATACAAAACCTTATCAATAAAGAAATCCACTAAGTTAAAACTTATTGTTAATCTCAAGACATCCCATTTTTTAACGTGAAGACGTAACCTGTAAATGCAATCGACTATGGTTAGATTAAAACTACTGCGAAAAATGAAAGACAGACATAAATTATACCTTTCAGAGCATCTTTTTCCTTCTTAAAAACTTTTGCCAACCGCTCACTCATAAGCCTATCGCCGAGATCACAAATTTCGCCTACTTCAACACCGTCTTTTATAGCTACTATTAGCTCCTGCAACAAATATTTCTTGTTCCAATTACATATCTCTTCTGAAATATCTCTGCTCTATAGTAAGTATTCGGCCACTTATCATGTGTAAACTCTCCGGAAAGAAACTTGGTCCCATCTGTTAAACCATTTCCTTTAATGTATTCGAACAGGATAATATTGAAACACACTAGATGGCTCCTTGTGAACAGCTAAAACTCACTTTCAACACGGCATTAACAATATCCGCAGCCATTGCATATTTGGTTACGACCAGATCGCTTGCCGGTGTTTCCATAACACCCTTATCGTCATCACCGCTTTCGCTACTTGGACTTACCGGTCTTCCCTTTTCAGCCATTTTTCCAAACCTGAATGTTAGATGAAAGTGCCATACTGCAACACATACAGACCGTGAAATTCTGAACTTCAATTTCCAGCACGAAATTACTTTTGAATTCTGAACCCATAACTACTTTTCTAGGTGTTAGTCTTCCACCAGAAAATACAAGTATTACAATATTAAAGTTATCGGCAGGTGTATCGTACTACCTCGGTATAATCCATTTCATTCCTACTGTGATTAAACTTGAGGTGGAAAAAAAAGCACACAAACTGTTCATAATTTAATGAAATCAACAGGAATGGAGAATGAAAGGTAATGAAATGAGAAGCATCAAATAAAAGAACGGAAAGCAAATGAAATTTACGTGAAGATGTTACTTCATACATTTTAGCGTATGATGGAAATCCCGAAAGTAAACAGTATGCGATACTACGTGTTATCTGTGAAAATTTCTCGAATCGGATTACGAAAGAAAATCGTGGCTTTAACCGGATATTTGTTTAGAGTACTTTCCCAAAATACCAAAAATTTTCATTCCTCAAATTAAAGACTCAAATTTTAACCCTTCGTAAGTTTCAATTGCAACTTGCTTGCTCAAATAAAACTTCACAGAAGCACCTCAACACGTAAGCCAAAATGACGGAACAGGAAGCGAACTCACCCCCAACCCTACAATCAACTCTCAAAACAAAAATATAACCACAAGGAAACCAAAAATTGGCAACCTTCCAATTACAATACCATAAAAAGCGTTGTAAGAGTAATTGTTCTTTACTTATGCCGTGGAATGGTCAACGTGTTTACGTAAGTATGCGTGTTTCGTGCGTTCTTGTATTTCCATCCTTTGCGCATCTAAGGATGCGGAAATATTGGTGTGAATTATTTTTTTTCTAAAGTTAAGTGTATGAATTATATTATGGAAGTAAAATGAGGATTTAGTGGACAGCATTGTTTTCATGATCCGGAAATTACAATTGAAGAAGAAAAAAGTTCACTAAGATTGATTTTACGAATCTTATGTTGTTCAGAAAAAGTTACTGAATTTATAATGAAATGTCGTAGTTTTTCTTTTCTTTTTTCTTTACATATACTGAAGTTATATTTTACGCTTTTCACTTTTTTCGTATCAACATTTGTTCTTTTTTTCTTTTTTTGTTTTCTTGCTTTGTTTGTCATTGCACTTTTAGGATAATTGCAAATCTTTTTGACGCAACACATCCATGATTGAAAGTGCTAAAATCTGGCTTGAAATGCTGAGCTGAGCATGAGCTCCTGCGAAGTATCATCTCATATTTTTATTGCAGAAAATCTCCAGCATAATACAAGGTTTGTCAGGTGTTATAAGTAGATTCTTCCCCTTTTTCAAGTTAGTTATTCACTTTAAATTCAATTTAATTTCAATTTCACCAATTTACAGTGCTTAGCAATTTAATTGAGCATGTTTTTCTTTCAGGTTTATTTGTAAGCTTCCTATAAAAAAATGCTATGTTTCTCGGATCTTTTCTTATTTTGGGCGTTAGTAGCAGTTACTGCGAGCGTCTACCCGTTTGTTCGTGATAACTACACTTCGAAATATGGATCTTTTACACCCGAAGAATTATTGGAAGCAAAAAAGGCGACGCGAGAAATGTTCTATTTTGCATATGAAAATTACATTCGGCATGCTTTTCCTATGGATGAATTGGATCCAATTAATTGTTCAGGTCGTGGTTATGATCATCTCCATCCGTAAGTTATGATTTTTTTCCCTGTTTTTTAGTGAAATTTTTGCTATGGAGGAGAATATTCTGAACTTCACTCTACCTTCTTCTTTTCACAATTGGAAAAGAAAGTTTATCAAAGGACGTAACGATTATGCTCTTTTGTTATTTTCATTTTTCAAAAGTCTTCCGTATACATTTTTCTGCTTTTATTAGTATTTTGTAGCAATAGATTGACAGTTTAGGTCCAATATCAATATCAACGATGTTCTTGGAGATTATTCACTGTCTTTGGTACGTTGATATTTTCTCGACAATTACGATATTCGATGTACCGAATAAAGCATGTGATACAAGTAGAAAATTGGTTTTTCATAATTACTGAGAAAATTGTTCTAATCCACGGTTCATTTGTAGATAGAATCGTTGGATACTCTAGTTGTTTTTGAGAATCGAACTGAATTCCATAACGCTATTAGAATGGTGATCGACAACGTTTCCTTTGAGAGGAATGTTACGGTGCAAGTGTTTGAAGCAACGATAAGGTGATTGCAGTTTTGAAATGATTTTTTTTTGAAACCAAATTGAATTCATGCGACCGATTGTGAATATCACATCACTCGGAAAGTGGTAGTCAGTCCTGCAATAACCCAGGAAACGTCAAAAAAGCAGTGAAACCATCTGTTTATTGACAGGCTAATAGTGGTAGACTTGGGAGCTAACTCGGAAGCTTCTTCGAAGAGATCTCTTCAGGTTCTGAATATAAAGGAATTAACATTGGTGGACACTTCTGCTGATTAAGGTGATAATACATTATTCACAAAACATTCAGTTTCTGTTCATATTCTGCTCTATATCTTTCAACTTTTTCAGGATAATCGGGTCTCTTTTGTCAGCTCATTTGATTCTCACTGATGATTCCCATATGTTGGGTAATTACGCTCTTAATGATTATGATGGAGAATTACTTACAATGGCACATGATTTGGCTATTCGTCTGTTACCGGCTTTTAGTGGCACTAAAACTGGTTAATTTACGTCTTTTCATAATTGCTGTTTGAGCAATTAATTTTGCTAAAATTTCAGATGAGTTATTTTAGTTTCTTACAACATTTGTTCCAGGGATACCGTTTCCACGGGTGAATTTGCAAAGTGGGGTGAAGGAAGGAACGATTAATGAAAATTGTGTTGCTGGAGCCGGAAGTTTGTTATTGGAATTTGCAGTTCTCTCACGTCTTTTGGGTGATGGTACATATGAAAGCTTGGCGCGCAGGACTAATCGGAAGCTGTGGTCATTGAGAAATAAAGTAACTGGTCTGTTGGGTTGGTACTATTGCTTTTGTTTTTACAGCTGTAATCGTATCAAATAATTCTGTCTTGCTGATATAGTTGATAACGTTACTTTTACTCTCATGCGTAACTTTGCACATGTATATTGGTAGACCTTAATGTTCTCTCCGTAGTTACTCTGAAGTTTTTGTTTTTTTTTTTACAACATATGCTTATCGCTTGGGACTTACCAAAGTACTTCTTTTCAGGCAATGTTGTAAACATCCAAACGGGCGAATGGAAAAGTGTGATTAGTGGACTTGGTGCAGGCCTTGATTCATTTTACGAATATTTGCTCAAAGCTTTTGTTCTTTTCGGTGTTGAGACTGATTTGAGAATGTTTCAGGTTGCTGCATGATTTTATGAAGTATTTTAATGTAACAGTTTCCCTATACAGCAAATTCAAGTATTATTTTCGTGATATTTCAAAATTTGACGATGAGAAATAATACACTACTGGTTTTTTTCACTGGTAGCTTCCTTGCTGACAACTCCATCCATTATGGATGGAGAAAAAAATCAATTTCTAATAAGATACACTGTAGTATACAGAAATGTGAAATGTAGTTTAGCACAAGAATTCATAACATTTTCTGTTTAATAAACAGTTAGCACTGCCAGTGACATGAAAAAAACGGTGTATAAAATTTAAATTGACAAGTTCTTTCTCTAAAATGAAAAAAAAAAAACTTATTCACGCCAAAATATGCAGGAAGTATATGCGCTCATAAGAAGTCAATTACGACGTGGCCGTGATCGTTGCGTTCTAGGCGAGGGCGAAACGCCAATGTATGTAAATGTTGACATGCGGGATGGTTCGTTGCTAAATACCTGGATTGATGCTTTACAGGTTTGTTACCTGCCACGTTTATTTAATTTTTGCTTCATTCTTTAAGCACTGTTGTTTGTAGTATGTGTGGGCGAAGGCTAAGTTAAGTTGCATTTTGAAGTTCCTTTTTTTTTCCAAATGTTAATAATTTATTTTATTTGGTTTTTGCTCGCAGGTTAGTTTTGCTGCTGTTCAAGTACTAAATGGCGATATCGATGAAGCAGTTTGCATTCATGCCATATATTATTCACTATGGAAACGATATGATGCCCTTCCTGAACGGTACAACTGGCATTTAAAGTAAGCAGAAGTTACTTCCATTGATTTATCAGGGACTTCATGGCATATCCATTACTCTAGAGTTTCTTTTCTCTCCTTCTATGTAATTATAAGTTACGGTGAAAAATGGTTGCCTTGTGGGAAACTTGTTATTTTTTCAGAGTTCCCGACGTATATTTTATCCACTAAGACCGGAACTAGCGGAATCAACCTATATGCTGTATCGTGCCACACAAAACCCTTCTATCTTCGTGTTGGTTTTGATATTCTTCAATCTCTCAATACCTTCGCAAGGGTGAAGTGTGGCTATGCTACAGTGCATAACGTTGTTGATAAATCGCTAGAAGATCGGATGGAATCGTTTTTCCTTTCTGAAACCGTGAAGTATTTGTATCTCGTAAGTTTGTTGTATAATATGGAGCTAAATTTCTTTAGCAGGGTGGTTTCTTCCTCTCTTTTTTTTATAATTCAGTTTTTGATTTCGTATTTGCCCAAAATTTGCTTTGTATTTTGAAAAAACAATAGTTTTTATAACGAAATTTTGACATTTTTTAGTTATTCGATGTAAATAACGCAGTGAATCGTAATGAAGAGCGTATCATGTTTACAACTGAAGGTCATATAATACCCATCGACAAACGTATAAGAGATCCAGTTTATGATGCACCTCAGTATTTTTCTCCCAATCATTCATGCATCGCTTTTAAACTTGATCGACATCGACCGCCATTGGATCAGTCTCGTCTTGCTCAAGTATTCCGTTTAGCTGGCATCGGTTTAGGGTTTTCAGGGTGAAATTTTTAATTCTAGTCCATTTTTTTCATTCCAATTTCTGGTTTGTTGATATTCCAAACTCAGGAGAGGCTTTGAGTGTTTTATTTAATTTAACTATAGGCAAGTTATCTGTATTCTCATTATTTAATAGTTTTTCCACATAGTCTTGCTACCTGTAAGTGCTTTTGGTTTTACTTTCTACAAGCTTTCAGTCCTGGTATTCGTCACTTCTATGATTTTTAGAGTTAGGCCAACTCAAAGGAGCTTAAGCGAATTAAATACATTTTTCGCACGTCCTTCACTGGCTCTTTTGTATATGTTAACTAACCTCATTTGGAAATATTCCATACTATTATTCGTCTCTTTTGGTGTCTTATATGATTTTCTTTTCTTAAATCAGGTCTAAATTTTGTACAGACTTTCTCTTCTCCTTTTCAAATTGATTCTTGATTCAGTTCGTGCCTTGCATGCATATTCATGGTGAACTTATTTCTGATTCCAGTGTTAATGTTAGGGATTCCCTAGACAGTAAGCAATTTTTGGATGAGAGGAGTTTAGTTGTTACATGATTTGAATAGTTTTATCCATTATTTGTTGCACAGCAAAAAGATTGTATTTTAATAATTTCGCTTCCCAAGCCTATGTTGTGCTTTGTATCACTAAAAGTTTAATGAACTTTTTGAAAGTACAGATTTTGTGCGTGTAATTTTGGGATAATTACGACACGACTGAAAAGACGATTGGAACACTGACAGACTTGTATACTGGCTGTTAAAACATATCATTGTTTTTCTAAAAAGAACAGTACTGTGGAAGATGTCATTATACTTCTTTTGTTGAATCAGTGATAGTGTTCTGTGATTTAAATAGATGCAAGGGGAGTGAGCATCATATTCATTTCACTGACAAATAAATTGCGGAAACAGTTCGAAAAATGGCAGAGTTGATAATGCATTCTGTCAGCTGCAAAAAAATAATTTCATGGACTGAAATTTTCTTTCGCAAAATTTCTCCATATTGAAATGTGAAAGATATTTCTTGGTTAGACATACATAATAACATGACAATTGCAAACGAAAAATGAGCATTCTGAACATAAACTTGAATAATTATTTCATGATTTGGTCTATCGAATTCTTGATAATGAACAGTTTATGTTTATGTTTCGATGTAAAGGAACTACGTACTGTCATTACTATCCAAGTTAAATTAGTATTTTGGCTAGAAATTCCGAAATATGGAAAATGCAAAATACTTTTTTTACCGCTTTAATCCACACCATTTTTCATTTCATTATTTATTATTATTATTATTATTATTATTATTATTATTATTATTATTATTATTATTATTATTATTATTATTATTATTATTATTATTATTATTATTATTATTATTATTATTATTATTATTATTAT
>NW_018108761.1:0-5668 GCF_000183805.2 Loa loa | reverse complement strand
TTATTATTATTACTGTCGTTATTGTTAATTATTAATAGTAATAATAATAATAAAACAACAATGATTACTAGTAGTGATTATTACTATTAGAAAGCGATTAATAAATGATTAATGGAAGACTTTTTAGAATTTTTGCATTAAATTCACGAAAAACACTTTTCTTTTCCAAACTAAGCTCCCAGTTCTCCTAAAAAAAAGAAAAAGAAATAGAAAAATATAATAATAATAATTATTACTTATACGTAATTTATTGAAAATAAAAAAGAAAACAAAGACGAAAAATAAGTGGAAATCTGGTTTGGTTATAGTTTTTGAAAACCACAAGAAGAAAGAGGAATGAACGATGGAAAAAAAAAGAAAGATGGATCAATTAAAAGGACTGTATGATTACAATAATAATTGGGTAGGGTAAGAAAACAAGATTTTGTCATACCAATAAAACAATTTCTTTCTTTTTTCTTTTCTGTTTAAATTAATAAAATTACAATAATGTGCATTTTCCTTTTTCTTCGTCTTCTTCTTTTGCATATATTTATATTGGCATATAATGAGAATTAAAACAAAGTGAATTATATTTCTGGTAAATGAAAAAAGAAAAAGGATAATAAAAAAAGAAATCATTTTTCAAAAGAAGTCTGTTTTTTATTTTTATTTTATTAATTTATTTTTTTTTTTTTCTTTTTTCTTTTTTTTTTTTTTTTTTCGACAACTAAGATGACAATATTAGCAAAATATGGATGAAAAATGATATGTGATTTAGATTATTTTGGATAATTGGAAATATGAAATGGTAACTATTACTAATAACGATATTTGTCATTAAAATGAATAAGTTTTGAATTATGAATTCTTCATTGTTTCTGTTTCCATTTATTAGTCATTTAGTGATAATATTATTGATAAGGAAATCAAATATATCGTAGATGAAAGTGATAAATGATGGATAGATTTGGTTAGTGATGTGGAAGAGTTTAATTCATTAGCATCGATTGTTTCAAAAGAAACCATTATTGATGAGAGCAATAATGGATATAAATTTTTCCGAGTTATTTATATCAATTAAAAGTCATTTGTACATTTTATAAATCATTTATACAAAGGGAGTGATTTATATAGTTAATTTATTTTTCAAAAAAAAAAAAAATGAAAATTGAAATTAATCATATCTATTAATGGTTGTATTCGCATTGTTTCGTCTCGTAAATAGTAAAGCTTTTTTTTATATTAAATATTCAAGAGCAAGATGTAGTTGAAGATGACGTAAACGATGTAAATGACGCAAATGACGTAAAGGGCTATAAATTTTAAAAAAAAATTGGCAAAATTAAAATTAAAACAAAAAATATTTAATGGATAATGAGTAATGTTATTTTAAAATTTCGTCAAATTTTTGTTTTTCATTCAAATCATTTGATTTTAAAGTAAATAATTTTTGAATTAACATATCAATTAATGTTTATTAAAATGTAAATGTATTCTTATTTTGAGATAAAAGTACGAAAGTTGTTGTTGTTGTTACACATCCCGCTACTATGTATTCTGCTAATATCCTGGTGAATAAGCCAGATGTTAATATAAATGATGAAAAAAAATTAGTAATCCTAAATTTGATGACAAATTTCAGCAATTTGGATGATTGTGCAAAAATTTGCGACAGGTAATTTGATTGAAATTGCAACGTCACTTTATTAAAACCTTTAGATTTACGATCTTTTTAAAATTTTTCGACAAAGGATTGAATATCTTTAGATTTATATAAATTAGTATTTATTGAAATTATAGTTAAATTCCATTTTAAATTGAAATTGGAAACAATATAAAACATTTACAACATAACAAAATTCCAATTCCGCCTATAATTATAATCGTTTTAGCAAAGCGCAAATGTCGCCGTAGCCATCATTGTAAATTAGTTTATAGTTTGAATGATTGTGAATTGAAAAAAAAAATAAATTGAAATAAAAAAGCTAAAATGATTGAAGATGTGGGTTTTTTTTTTCCATTTTTAAATTATAAAGATAATTTGGAGACAATATAGTCACAGTGAAAATTATCACCTTGATTAAGTACAGCATAATACTTAATTAAGATGACAATTTTCGCTATGACTAAATTATTTTAAGAAGAAAAAAAGGCTAATTTCAAAATTATTTATAAATTTCGGATAATTTCTGCAACTAAGAAAAAATCACTACATTTAAGTCATTATGGAGGTAGTTGTATTTTTCCGGTTTTATGTACCGTAAACTACGACAATAACACTGTACCTACTGCATTTTCAGGTTGGTTTTTTTTCTTTCCAAAATTTAATTTTGCATTAAATTGGAATTTTTAAAAATATGAATTATAGAATTACAACATTGCTTATATTGAATGATGTTAAAGTAAAAAAAGAGTTTTTTTTTAAAAAAAAAGCTTTTTTTCGTTTTTGATTTACCGGTTGATGTTAGTTTTGCATTGGAAATTATTCATTTAGCTAATTTCGATTCACGAAATATGGATTATTCAATTGGTGAGTGAAATTTTTTACGTTGAAAAAATAAAAATTATTTTAGAATTTCAAAAATTTCAATTAAAGTTTTGTTTTTATTTTTTTCTTTTAAAGATTTTGAAATGTAAATGAGTTGAATTGATTCACGTTTAATGAACAATTATACAAAATGGATACGAATTCGAGAAAGACAAATTCTGGATCAAATATGGAAACCTGATCCGTATTTTGTTAATTCAAAACGTTCACATTTCCATTACATTTCATTTCCAAATTTCCGGATGTTAATAAACCCAAATGGTTTAGTTGTTTATACAATAAGATGATATACAAAAATAAATAAATAGATAAATAAATGAATAAATAAATAATATTACATAAAATATTTAACAATGGAAAAATTCGTCATCGAATATTTTTGATTTTCGAAATTGTTTATGAAATTTGTGAATTCTTTTTTTTTCCTATCAAATTTATAATACCATTTAATTTCTTAATTAATTAACTCTTGCTTTTTTTGCTAACTTTATCTAACTCTCATCCTTCATCTAGAATAACACTACAACCATCTTGCTATATGGTTTTTTTGCCGATTCCCACATGATGAACAACAATGTTAAGTTATGATTAGCTCACGTTAGTTAGCTCACGTTTGTCAACTCACGTGCGGAAAGAAGGAACAGCATAGGTTAAACGAGTAAATTTACGTGATATGCTAAGTGCAATAAATTAATTTTAATTCCATTTTTGTTCGAACCTTATTTCTGTGAATAGTTAAAAATCAAAAAATTTTCTAGACATTAAATTTTTTATAAACTCTTGAGAAATTCCAAAGATATCAACTTTTCCTTTCTCAATTTTTTTTCGATTTTTTTTTTTTTTAATGATTTTAATCTCCGAAATTTTTTCTTTTTTCTAAATTCAAGCGTTAATTGTTTAGTCTTGAAATAATAATTTAAATTTGAATAAAAAAATATAGATATACATTTCCAAGTTTCGCATATACCATCAAGTGTTCGATTTTTCTGGCTTCCAACAAATCCAATAAATTTGATGTCACCAAATCCGTCACCTGATTTTAACCTTGTATCCGTACATACGCATCATTGTGTTGTGGATGGAAGATTATGTAAATATTCAATTTCATTTCATTCAAATATTCATTATTTATTTCATTACACTTTAAATTTGAACAAAATCACGTGGCAAACATGTTATCAATGTGATAAGCATAAAAGTTATAATGAAATATTTATGATATTACCATAAAATTGCAAACCATTTGCAAGCTATTTTGCTATCACACGCAAACGTACGTGTAGCATGCAATTTTGAAAAGTAAATTTATCAATTTATTTTTTAAATTAAATTTATGATTTCTTCCATTCGTTATATGCTTGTAACCGTTTTTCAACAATTTCACATATCATCAAATTAATCATAGTTAGTTTGATTGTATAATTTCAATTAGGAATTAAAATTATTGCGAGAAAAAAATTAAAACTTCGAAATTTTCGTAAATTAAATTAAATTTAAAATTTTCAGTACCATTATCATATCTTCGTGTTTTATTCAAATTAAAACGAACTGATGCACGATTTATCACGGAAAAATATATACTAAATTCATTGATGATGTTTATCACTTGGATTACACCATTTTGTACCGTATAATTATCAGGAAGTACGAATTATCACACCAATTTCTGTTAGTTAATTCCATTTTTTTTGCATTTCCAAAATTCACCAAAAAAAAGAAAGAAAGAAAAAGTAAATTAGAAAAATTTTTTTGAAAATAAAATAAAATTTCTGAAATTACTCGTTATTTCCTTTTTTTCAAAAGTTAAAAATTTCATTTTTTGATTTTAATAAATTTAAAATAAAATTTTATTATGAAATTTTTTAAAAAAAATTAAAATCATCAAATTTATTTATTTATTTAATAATTCTTGCATTTTCTTTTTCTTTTCTTTTAATATACTTTTAGCATTGGTACAAATGAAAAGTGGCGAAGAATATATTCATATAAATTTTATTACACAATTAGATATATGGCTTCCACCAATGAAAATATTCACCGTATTTGTTATTATTTGAATCGGTTGTCGGATTAGCTCTTATAAGAGCAATTGTAAATTTCTTTTTTTTTTTTTATTATTTGAAAAATTATTTAGCCATAAAATTTTTACGATTAATTAATTAATTAGTTAAAGTAAATGAAGCACAATTAAAGGAATTAATTTCTAATATATTATACATAATTTTATGATAAAAAATAATATTTAGAAATCAGTGAAAAATTATTAATGTTATTATTTTATTACAATTTTATAATATAAATCATAAACAATTGATGTATAATAACATGTAATTGTAAAAATAAATAATATTAAAATTATTAAAAAACACAATAAAGTAATATTTTCATTTTGATAAAAATTAAAAATTAATGAATTGATTAGCTGGAATAAATAAATTACAATTAAAAGAATAAATTTTTAATAATATGTTAAATATGATTAGCAAAATATTCATTATCATTTTATGAAAAATGTAACATTTTGGAATTAGACGAAAAATTATTGTTGTTTATTATTTTGGTGTTACTTCTTTTCTTCCCTTATTTTTTTATTTATTTTTATTTTTCATTTTTTTTTTTAAATATAAATTATAAACGATTGATATGCAATAATTTGCAATAAATAATATAAAAGTTTTTTCAATTAAAAAAAAAAACGAAGAAATTTTTTTTTTTATAAATTTCAGGAAAAACGGTATTTGAAATTTTTTCTTTTTTAAATTTTAGGAAAAAACGACATTTGAAAATGAATTTGAGCGTGAAAATTTTTGCGCAAAAAAAAAAAAGAACGACAAATGATACGACTTTATCAACGTTTGGATTATTTGACACAAATTTTTTTCACCTTTACTATTTACAACATTTTTAATGCATTATATTATATGAATGTTATCCATGGTGAAGATAGTGAATGTAATACAAATAAAATTGATAATTAAAAAAAAAAAAAAAACTTTTAAAGAAATTGGAAAAAAAAAGGAGAAGCGATTGAAAAATTGATAGATTAAAATGAAAAATATATGAACAGGAATTCATTTCCTACTATTCCCATATTATTTATTTTGAAATATTTGAAAAAAAAAAAAAATTGCTAGGAAA
>NW_018108760.1:25559-28039 GCF_000183805.2 Loa loa | reverse complement strand
TACTACACACACACACACACACACACACACACACACACACACACACACACACACACACACACACACATGGCGATGTCCTTGTTTAGGATAAATTAATGAAAACTGATAATCCTTATCATTGCAACTAAACAAGAATTTATAATTGAATTAATTTTGTGTCAACTGTCATCAATCAATAAAATCATCATGTTATCCATATAGTAATATTATTATTTTTATGGGATAATAATTCATTGATATTTTCATATTTATCATTTCGAATTTTTTTTTTCGTTCTAAATAAAAATTTTAATTTACAAATATTAATATTGTATGTTGAGGTTAAATTTATCTTTTAATGCAATATTTTTATAAAATGAAATGATGAAAAATAACACTTTTAAATCAATATTTCATTATTGAATTAAATTATAATTTGAAAATTTATCGCAACCTTTAACTTATCGTTTTCTATCAAATTTAAAAATTATTGCAAATTTGAAAAATTTAAAAAAGTAAAAAAAGAAAAGTTCGCCCTTATTTAATTTTTACTTTTAATTTTTCCGGTTTTGCAACAACTTTTTTTCCTTTTTTTTTTTTAAGGTTTTCAAATAACAGTAAGATTACTTTAACCTTTTCATATAATTGATATTGAATATTATTATTGGTATAAGGATGAAACCAGTTTTTTATTCATTCATTTCAAATTTAATAATAAATTAGTTTTCCTTTTTTTTCTTTTCCTAGTCATAATGAATTTATAAAGATTGATGAAAGAAAAGAGGAAATAACATTTCCTGAAATTATTATCAATAATTTCAGTTTAACATAATCAATTCTTCCTATTTTTTTTTTTTTTATTCATATCTATAAACCGGTTATATTTTAATCATTTACCTAAACAGACCTATGATAATATTAGTGATAATATCAGTGCAAGATGCTTTCAGCTTTAACATACCATCAATCATTCCGTTTTAATTCATATAAACTAACCATTTGTCTCTGTTTTTCTTGTTTTTTTTTTTGTTTGTTTTTTTCTTTCTACTAAATTTACACTTTTATTACACAATTTTAACTTGCATTATTGATAAATTCGTGTCGTAAAAAGAAATGTTTCATTTTAGTTTAAAAATTATTTATTTAACTAATAAAATTGTCAACTTTCAAAAATTAATTAATTTTAGGATGACAGTTATTTTGATTCGAAAAATTTTCAATGTGACAAATTCCATCACGTCACAATTACCATTCATAACTTTCTCCTGGCGATATTATCATACTCATCGACAAATTCATCTTATGACTACATCACAATTACCATTCATAACTTTCTCCTGGCGACATTATCATACTCATCAACAAATTCGTCGTATGACTTCATCAAATCATATCCTTACATTGGAAAATTTAAATCCTAATATTATTGCTATGGAATATGCTGTACGTGGTCCATTGGTTATTCGTGCTATGGCAATTGAAAAAGAATTGAATAAGGTATGTTTGAATAAAATTATCGTAATTAAATTTTAGCAATTTTAAATTAGCTTAATTAATGAGCAGATAAAATAGCTATTAATTAATTAATTTATGCTTATGTGAATTTTCAAATGATTATATTTAGGTTTATTAGTTTCCTTTTTCCCTTAATAGATAATTTTAATTTTAATTTTCAATTTAATAATTTCTCTTTTATTTTTCTCTCAATTTTAATTTTTTCATATTCATTTGCTGATTACATTTATTTATTGATTAAGATATACTCACTTTTTTATTTTCACATTTATCAACCCACTTAGTTAATTCCTTTATCAGTTACAGTAACCTGATAAGGCTAGAAATGGAAAATGAAATTACAGTAATCTGATAGGGTTAGAAATGGAATACTGTATTATCTAACATGATCATCTATAATAGAATAAATGATTGAAAAATTTTTGATCTGCTTTATTTTATTTAACAAAATATGTTTAATATTGTATATTGGTTAGAAATTATATTTTTTATTAATTTGAAAAATTTTTATACTCTTTTTGGAAATATTTTACATAAAATGACACCAAAATTGCAATATTTTCTTTATTTCAATCTCGAACTTGGATAATTAATTAATTAACTAATTAATTAATTAATTAAATGAAAGAAATAAATATTACCATCGTATAAATGATCATTAACAATAGCAAAATATGAATTAATATGTAAATGCTAAATTCTAAAACGTTATCATACGAACAAATTTTAAAAGGACCAATTTGAAGAATAAAAGAAAAGGAAGAATGTTATCATGCTATGTATAGGGTTTATATATATATACTTAAAGTATTGATTGATTTTATGATTACACAGATTAGCAATGCTTCTTGTTAGCTTAGCTTATACTGATAAAGCTCTCTTTGTTAGCTTTATATTAGTAAAACGTTTTGTTAGCTTATATTGCTAAGCAATGAGCACATATATAAATTTATTCTCTCTCTCTCCCCTCTCTCTCTCTCTCTCTC
>NW_018108760.1:21383-24989 GCF_000183805.2 Loa loa | reverse complement strand
CTCTCTCTCTCCTCCTCTCTCTCTCTCTCTTTGCACAGTGATAATATTCTATTTATACAGAAAAAAAAAATTTGAATGATTTTCATATAATCATTATCATGATCTAATTTGATAAATATCACTTATCATGATTAATATTCTATTCATACAGAAAAATATATTTGCATATCATTATCATGATTTAATTTGATAAATGTCACTTATCATGATTAACATTCTATTCATACAGAAAAATATATTTTCATATCATTATCATGATTTAATTTGATAAATGTTAAATTAGCATATAACAACATATTCAATTATGTTTTCTTTTTTTTTCTTTTTTTCTTTATCACAAGACTTCACGTTTATTTGCAATAAGCATTGCTATATTTTTCTAATTAATTAATTTCTGCTAATTATATAATTAATTTCATAATTTTCTTTGGTTTCTTTTCTTATGCAAAATACCGAAATGATTGTATTATTTTCATAATTTTTCATTATAAAACTATACAATTTCTAAGTTATAATTTGATGAAAAAATTATAGCATAAAATGAGTAAAAGAAAAAAATTTAAAAAAAAAAAATTCAATAAAAATTTTAGCAAACTTTTTTATCAATAAAATGTTATTGTTAATTTTAGGGAATAAAAAAATCATTTAATAATGTTATCAAAGCAAATATTGGTGATGCTCATGCAATGGGTCAAAAACCGATTAGTTTTATTCGTCAGGTTTGAAATTTTTCATTTTTATACTTTCTCTTACAAATTATTTTTCATTGAAACTATCTAAATTAATTCAATCTCTTACCGTAATCATTTTATCAAATAAAATTAATGATAATTTAATGATTGTCAATTATTCCATTTAATCTTTTCATTCTTAGGCCTTTTTTTTTCTCCCTCCTCCATTTTTCACCTTTTCGTATTTATTAATAAATATTTTAATATCTTTTTTTTTATTTTTTAAAGGATTAAGAAAATTTTGATTACTTTTATAATGTAAATTTAAATTAATCGTAGAATTTAGGTAATGAATTAATTAAATTTTTCGACCCATTAATAAGCCAACGTAATTTAATCAGTTTATTTCATTATTTAATTATTTTGATGATATTTATTAACGGATAATGTTGATGGTTTAAAAAAAAAAAAAAAAAAAGAAAAGGATAAATATTGTTGATGAATGTTTCTGAAAAGTTGCCAATTATGCATGCAGCATGCATTTTAAGTAATTTAATATGCAGGTTTTGGCATGTGTAAGTGATCCATCGTTAATAAATTCTGTCAATTATCCATCAGATGTTAAACAGCGTGCAGAATTGCTACTCAGTTATTGCGGTGGACATAGTATTGGTGCTTATAGGTGATTAAATTTGATTATTATTATTTAATTATGTTTATTGTCATGAATTATTGGAAAAACATTGGTTAAAATTTGAAATATTTGAAAAATATGAACAAATAATATATCATATAATTTATTATTGAAAGAGATCAATTTAAGATAGAATAATTTATTTAGCATATTATTAGCATTTAGAACAACGATTCATAACCGGCGATCCGCAGATTGATCCGCACGTACTAAAATGTAATCCGCAAAAGGCAACAGTACCATACAATGAATAGAAAATTATTAAGAGCCAAAAAAAACTTAATACATTAAAAATATTTCAATTGAAGTTTCACAACCAGCGGTCCGCAGACTGATCCGCACGTACTAAAATGTAATCCGCAAAAGGCAACAGTACCATACAATGAATAGAAAATTATTAAGAGCCAAAAAATAACTTTATTCTATATGGTTATAACTTTTTTTCCCATATTCTTTAATGTTAATCTAAGTGTAATTAATACATTAAAATTAAATTAATTAATACATTATTACATTAATACATTAAATTAATTTAATACATTAATACAAATTAAATTAAATGCCTTAATACAATAATATAAATTGAATTAAACTAATACATTAATGCATTAAAATCAAAATTAATAAATTTATTATTCTTGTATCTTATAATCTATGTTAGAAAATGAAAAAAAAAAAACGAACAAAATAATTCTTTGATAAAAGAAAATATTTGATAAAACTATTAAATCTAAAATGAATCATTAAATTTTTCTACAAAAAAAAAATTAAAATTTCAAATTTTTTAGTCTAAAATTTTAATAAAATTTCAAATTTTTAGTCATAGTAATGGTATTGAAATTATTCGAAAACATGTAGCAGAATATATTACTCATCGTGATAATGGTATACCATCAGATCCTCAACATATACTTTTATCTGCTGGAGCATCAGAAAGTATACGTGTATGAATTTTAATTATTACTATAAACCTTTTTAAAAAAAAATCAATTGAAATTACAAAAAAAAAATTTCTTTATTTTTTTCTCTCTTTAACAAATAACCTTTTTTTTCTGTTAAATGCAAATGAAAAAGTAAACAAATGCAAATTTATGATTATATAATAGTTTTAAAAAAAAAAAAAAGATCACTTTGTTGAAAATTTATAGTTTAGAAAAAAAAAAATGACATTAAGTTTTTTTTTCTTTTTTTTTTTTAGCTAAATCAAAAAAAACAAATGTTTACATTCGATTTTTTAAATCACAAATTTTTGCATATTTTTCATTATTTCATTTATTTCGCATATTTTATTTCAAACAATCTCATAACTATAATAGTTTTAATTTTTCAATTAAATTTCATTTATAATTTCTATTTGTAAAATTTCATTTCATTCTAAAAATTCTTCTTTCCCCCTTTTTTTTTTCTAATTTATGCAAATGTAATAAATGTGACAAATGTTGAAATCCGTTTGTTTTTTGTGACAAATATTGAAATTCGTTTGTTGTTTTTTTTATGCAAATGTAACAAATGTGACAAATGTTGAAACTCGTTCTTTTTTTTTTTTTTTGTAATTTTATTTCAGAATATTTTAAAATTATTCATTGATAAAGATGGTAGAAATAGAAAAAAGGGTGTGATGATACCCATTCCACAATATCCTCTCTATTCTGCATCAATTGTTGAATTTGGTCTTGGATTGGTTAGTTAATGATAATTTGAAATTATAAAAAAAAGATTCGTAGAAAATAATCGATATAAGATTATATAATATTTACATAATTTTTATATTAATTAAATTTTGTAAATGAAAATTTAAAAATTTATCAAAATTATCATTAATTATTATTATTAAAATAATTATTTTAAATATAATATTGCTAAGGTAGGCTATTATTTGGATGAAAGTAATAATTGGGCATTAAATATTGATGAACTTGAACATGCTTACAAGGAATCTTTAAATCAATTTAATACTCGAGTACTTTGTGTTATTAATCCTGGTAATCCAACAGGTATGCATTAATTTATTATCTGTTTTTAAAATTAAATCTTAATTGTTAATTGCTTAGTAAAATTTGAAAATTTTCATTTTTATTTATCTTTAATTTTCTTTTTTTTTTTTTCAAAGATATGAATGATATAAATGAATAAAGGATAACTAGTTAGTTATTCATTATGAAATAGATAAATTAGTTATTCATTATGAAATAGATAAATTAGTTATTCATTATGAAATAGATAAATTAGTTATTCATTATG
>NW_018108760.1:18307-20974 GCF_000183805.2 Loa loa | reverse complement strand
CAGGACAAGTTTTATCCAAGGATAATGTTTGAAGAAATTATCAAATTTGCTTACAAATATAAATTATCCTTTTTAGCTGATGAGGTGAATTTCATTACTATCCTTCTTTTTCTTCTTCTTTTCTTGAAACAATTTCTTAAATTCTTTGCACAAAATATACGAAAAACCTCAAACACTAATTGAAAATTACCGAAAGATTTAATTAATTGATTAGTTGAATACTGAAAGAGTTTCTTTTTTCCATCTCCAAATTAATTGTTACCCGTTCCTTTGATTAATTAATTGTTCTGTCCATTTTTTAGCTAATTAATTGATATATCTATTTTTTAATCAATTAATTGATATATCTATTTTTTAATCGATTAATTGATGTATCTATTTTTTAATCGATTAATTGATGTATCTATTTTTCAAGTAATTAATTGATGTATCTCTTCGCGTTTCATTTTGTTCATACTTTTTTTTTCGGGGGAAAAAAAAAGGAAAGAATGTTGAAAAATAAGTAACAGTTTGAAAATTTGTCACTGATAAAGGACTATTTTTGTTCCTTTTGATCAAAATATTAAAAATTATTTCATTTTAAAATTTTCGTAAATTTATTTTTTTAAAATTAAACGAATCCATTTACACATTCTTCGCTTACAAATTTCATTTTTTTTTTTTTTACTTTTATTTTATAGGTTTATCAAGATAATATTTATGAAGAGAATCGTAAATTTCATAGTTTCAAATCAGTGATGAAATCAATGGGTGAACCATATTCGCAGTAAGTTATCAAATTAATTAACTTATTAGATATGCAAATTAAGAATATATTAGACATGCAAATTAAGTATTAGATATGCAAATTAAGAATAACTAAAAAAAAATCGAAAACTTTTCTTTTTTTTTTAGGATGGAATTATGCTCATTTCATTCATGCTCAAAAGGTTATATGGGTGAATGTGGCTTAAGAGGTGGTTATGTTGAAGTAATAAATGTTGAACAAGAAGTTTTCAATCATTTACAAAAAATGACCTCAGCAAAACTTTGTTCCACTATACTTGGACAGGTGTGTTATATAATAAAGTTACATTTTTTTTTAAAATTTCTTTTAAAATTTTTATTAGATTTTAAATTTTATGAAATTTTTTTTTAATTTATAGTGTGCAATGGATTGTGTGGTAAAACCACCACAACCAGGTGAACCATCGTATGAGCAATGGTTACAGGTAACACTTGCATATTTTAATTAATTAAAAATTTGTAATATTGAAAATATATTTGATGATTTTTTTCTTTTTTTCTACAATTTCTTGACAATATATTCGTAATTCTCATTAATCCTAATTAATTATTTTGTTTTTTTGTTTAAAAAATATCAGAAATTTTAGGTTTATTATTAAGCAGAGTTATTAATGACTTATTTTCGAGTTATTTTTTATTATTAAGTTATTATTTTTTTGAGTTATTATTTATTTGAGTATTTGAGTTTTCTGATTATTTAATTAATTTCAATGTGATAAAAAGGATTTGTAGGAAAAAACAGCAGTATTAAATTCATTACAAGAACGTGCAAGAACAATTTATAATGCTTATAATTCAATGGATGGTATTGAATGTAATCCAGTACATGGAGCAATGTATGCATTTCCACGTATTAAAATGCCTCAAAAAGCAATTGATAAAGCTAAGGTTAAATAATTGAAATTATTTTATTTCATATCAAATTTGTATTTTAATACCTTAAAATTTTATTTGAATTAGGTTTTTTTTTAAAAAAATTTTATTAGAGTAGATTTCTTTTTTTTGCTTTTTTATTAATTCATTTCTTATTATCACTCTATTCTTTGAATAAATATGAAATTGAATTAAAATTGATAATTCAATTCTCATTTAACTTCACTAAAATAGTGTATGTACATTACATGCATGCATTATTGGATATAATTAATGATAAAATGAATGAATGAATTAATTTGTAATAAAAATCAATAATTTATATTCATCAACACTAATTATCATCATTTTCAAATTAATACAAAAATAAAATTCTAATTTTGTTTGATTTTGTAAATTCTAATTTTGGTTGATTTTTTTCTGATTGATTTATTTTGAAATTTTGTAGTCATTAAATCAGGAAGCTGATTTCTTCTATGCAATGCAATTACTTGAAAATAGCGGTATATGTGTGGTACCTGGAAGCGGTTTTGGACAAAAACCTGGAACATATCATTTTCGGTTAATTCATTCTTTTATGTTTTACACGTTTATATCATATTATTTTATTTTTTCTTTTACTTAATAGTTTAATTAATGTAATAAAATAATTTTTAATAGTACGTATTGTAATATATTGTTGTTATAGAGAATTCAAAGGTTATATTTTTGCTAACCTAAATGGAGAAATTTATTTTTGTTGTTGAATTGTTCTTATATTTATAAACTATTAATTTTATAGCATTTTATATCAGTATTTCATCTCAATTATTTCCATTAATTACCATTACAATATCTAGGGAGGAGATTAATTATTGTTATTATTATTATTATCATTATTTTTATTATTATTATTATTATTATTATTTTATTATTATTATTATTTTATTATTATTGTTATTATTATTATTATTATTTATTATTATTATTATTATTATTATTATTATTATTATTATTGTTATTATTATT
>NW_018108760.1:14863-16690 GCF_000183805.2 Loa loa | reverse complement strand
TGGAACGATTCCATAAATTTCATAATAAATTTATGATGGAATATTCTTGAATGCCATTGAATATTTTTATGAAACAAAACATTCCCAATAGTTTGGAAATTATTTATCGAAATAATTTTCATATTATACTTAAATTCTTAAGAAGAAATTTGGAAAATGCTGTTTTCCCATGTAATTTTAATTATTTTCATATAGATAAATTGATATATTTAAAAGAAATTGATATATTTATCCTGATATGTTATCACAAATTGATATATTTATCCTGATATGTTATCACAAATTGATATATTTATCCTGATATGTTATCACAAATTGATATCTTTATCTTCTGTGCTTTTTTTTCCTGAAGAAAAAATTGTATTGAAAAATGTTTTAAATTGTTAATTTACTTTTATCATTTATAGGAAATAAATAAATGCATATCTTTTATCTTTTCATATTCTTATCTTCTATATATTTTGTCTTTCATTTCAGTGATTTTTTTTCTCTCTCTCTCTCTCTTTTAGCAATAAATATTAACATTTTACTTTCGATTATAAAAATCCCTCATATATCATCTTTATTTTAACCAGATTACTGTAAAAATGTTAGCCTCACATTTGAATTCTTAGGTTACAGTAATATCTGTTTGTTTTATAAAATCATTGAAATGGTTGTAATTTTAGTTGTTATTTAAAAAGGAATGATTAACTGAATTAAAGCATAAATCTCTCTCCCTCTCTTTATCTCTCCTTCCCTTTCCCTTCTCTCTCTCTCTCTCTCCCATTTAATTCCTCCCTTTCCCTTCTTTCTCTCTCTCTCTCCCCTCATTTAATTCAACAAAAATAAAAAGTGATTATTGTAATTCGATTTTGAATATTTCATTCGAAATAATTTATACAATTCAAAAAAATTTTTTAAATAAGCATTAATAGTTTTTTATGACGAAAAGATTGTATTGAAAAATTTTTTGAATTATTAATTCAATTTTATCATTTATAAGAGATACAGTATTTTCCCTTTTTTCTTCTTTTTTTTTTCGAAATTTTCGATTTTGAACAAAGTATAGAAAATTGAAAATGAATTTATAAAATTTACCAACTCTATGAACATAATGCGGTATAATTTGAAACTGATAATTTATAGGTATAATTAAAATTGCTAAATGATAGTCCTAAAAGAGAGTAATTCATGGAATATAATCTGAAATAAATCTATGATATTTTAATGATAAATGTTTTATAATTTCAGTTTTTATAATAATTTAATTTTTAAAACAAATTAATGTTCGTAATTTTAGTTATTAATTAAAAATTAGCTAAATTTTGTCTTCTTTCCCTCTCTCTCCCCTCTCTTTCTCTCTCTCTCTCTCTCTTTCTCCCTCTTCCCTTCAATGAATCGGATAAATGATGAAAAAGAATACAGAACTTAAATTTGAATATTTCATTTCGAAACAATTCATAACGAAAAAAAAAAAAAGACATATGCAAAGAAAGAAAGCAATACCGGGAATTCAAGTTTTAATCATAATTATCATCGATAGACTATTATATCGAATGTAAAAATTATTGGAAATTGCTTTATAAACTTGGAAAAAAATATATATATTCAATTACTATTATTAATGCTATTAAACGAGTTTGAATTTCAAAAATGAAAAAAAAATTTTTAAAAAAAAAAAAGGGTAAATTTCAAAGGTTTTCGACAAAACTTTAATGATCATTTAAAGGGGGAAAAAAAAGAAAATCAATCATATTGGCATTTTCAAATTTCAACTTTTTAATTTAATGTTAAAAAAATTTTAACATAATTTAAAAAGTATTAAAGGGAATTTTTTTTTTTTTT
>NW_018108760.1:9620-13936 GCF_000183805.2 Loa loa | reverse complement strand
GGTAATAATAATTATCAAGAATGGTTATCAAGAATCTGTTAACGGTTATCAAGAAATGGTTATCAAGAATTTGCTGAAATAATAATTATCAAGAATGGTTATCAAGAATCTGTTAACCTTGTGGCTAACAAAAATGTAATAACTAGTAGTAGTAGTAATATCACTGGGTAATAAAAAGCTAATAGCTAAAAGAACTGATAGTTATTGATAATCACATAGCTATTAAAAAGCTAATGATTACTGTAAATTTCATGATCATTAATTATCATATTTGATCCTTTTGAATGGTTATATTCCTAAATAATAATTCCTATAAATGTTTGTTTGATTCATTATTTAATGATCAAAGTTCAGAAAAGGTTAAAATCATTAATTATTAAATATAAAAACATTTTAACATTTAATTAGCATAAATATTAATGATTTAAACCTTCAACGTGAAAATTTTTTACATTAATTATTATTATTTCGGTTACGGTATCTCTCCTTTCTTCGTCTTTTTTTTTTCTTTGTTGCCCTAATGTTTCGATAAAAAAGTTAATAATTTTTTTTTTCTTTCTTTCTCTTATCATTTGAATTGGTTTTTCCGTTTCAAAATTTCATGTATGCTATAATGTTCATTACATTAAAAATTAAAGGAATTTTTTTTTTTAATTTCAAAAATATTTATAAGAAAATTTTATTTTCTTTTTCTTTTGCTACCTTTTACTTCTCTCTTTCTCCTTCTCTCTCTCTCTCTCTTTCTTTCTTCTTTTTAAAAGAAAAAGGAATAAGTTTTTCTTTTTTTTTTTCAATGAAAGTATATATGTTATTATTGTGACAGTTTATTGTGACATTTTTTTTTTTTTTAAAGAGAATTTTTTAATAAATGGATCATAAATCATATCGCAGTTTACTTTTTCTTCTTCTCTTATTTCAACTTATTTTTCAATTTTCATTTGAAAGAAACTACTTTTTCATTATGTAAATACAGAAAAAAAGACCGAAAACAAGGATAAGAAAGAGAGAGAGAGGGAGAGAGAGAGAAAGAGAGAGAGAGAGAAAGGGAGAGGGAGAATGTACTTATTACGAAGTAAAGTTTGAATCAATTTCAAAATTTTTAAAAATCCTTTCGAAAGATTGTGTTTATTTATTTATTTCGTCTTTTTTCTTTCCAAGTAAACTGTCATTTTATGTAAGCAATGATTCAGTAACGATAAGTAAGTAAGTAATAAGCCATAATTGATTAACGATAGGTAAATAAGTAAGCAGGTAAACAAGTAAATAAGTAAGCAATTAAGTAGTAGGCAATAATTCATTAACGATAGGTAATCAAGTAAGTAAATAAGTAAGTACGTAAATAAGTTAGTAAGCAATGATTCATTAGCGATAGGTAAGTAAGTAAGTGAGTAAGTATGTAAGCAAGTAAGTGGTAAGTAATAATTCACTAACGATAGGTAAGTAAGCAAGTAAACAAGTAAGTAACTAAGTAAGCATATAAGTAAGTTAGTAAGCAATGATTCATTAACGATAGGTAAGTAAGTAAGTGAGTAAATATGTAAGTAAGTAAGTAGTAAGCAATAATTCATTAACGATAGGTAAGTAAGCAAGTAAGTATATAGGTAATTAAATAAATATGTAAGTAAGTAAGTTAGTAAGCAATGATTCATCAACGACAGGTAAGTAAGAATGTAACCGGAAAATGATTTCACAAAATGATAAATTTGTTAAACTGCTTGATTTAATTTAATCATTAAATGACCTTGTATTGATTTAAATTCTTCTCTTTTAATTTAATTAAAAAATGAATTTTTTTGTTTTCTGTTTTTTTTTCCTTTTGAAATGATAACGAAACATTTTGAGATGTATCGTTAATTTTAAATTACGAAAATTAATTATATTCTTAAATATTTCTCAAAAATAAATCTTGAAAAATCTGCTATTTTTTCTTTTTTTTTTTTAATTCTCAATGATACATGCATTTTGTTTATTTCATTTTTGCCTTTTTTTTTTCGGTTTCTTTTACTTCGAATAAATTTTTATCAAAAAAAAAGAAAGAAAAAATAATTAGCCAATTAAAGAAGAGAAAAAAAAATAATTAGTTAGCCAATTAAAGAAAAAACTGTTTAAATTTTTTTTTCTTCAAACTTTTTTCTTTTGCAAATTTTTTCAAAAGAATATCATTTTATGAATTTAGCAAAATGTCATATAACAGATGAAACAAAATACAATTTCAAATAAATAAAAATTATTAGAAATTATTAGAAATGATAAAATATATCATTTTAAAGTTTTAGTTTTTTTTTCTTTAAAGAAAAAAGTACAAAATTTACGTGTCAAATAAAATTACTTCCAAAATATATTCAATTTGATAAAAAAAAAAAAATGAATAAAATGATGAAACAATAACGATAATATTTTGCATAGCAAATTACACATACAAAAAGATTATTTGCTGCTACAATAAACTTTCCTTTTAAATTTCATTTTATATATTTTAAAATTTATCAAATAATTTCTTTTAAAATTGTTAAAATTTACTTTGTTAATTGCAAAAAAGAAAAAAGGAAAAAAGGAAAAAAAAAGAATTAGTCAGATATTTGTTACATTATGTTTGTTGAAATTTTGTTTAGCTAAAGCTAAAAGTACAGCAAATGGAAAGGATCAAAAGTTATTATTTTCATAAAAATGTAAGCTAAATTTCAAAAAAAAAAAAAAATAAAATAAGAATAAAAATAAAAATAAAAAGTAAACCAATTTTGTAATTTTAAAAATTAGAAAAATTTTTTATTTTCCATTTGCAAATTTTTTTTTTTTCTCAAAGAAATATTTTCAGTATGCAAAAATATTTGTTTCTGTGTAAATTATGCAATCATTATATTTGAGCTTTTCGTTAACCTTTCACCTCTATTTTAATAAGAAATTTTTTGAAATTATAGAAAATTTCAAATGGACACGATGGTATTATTTTTATTTTAATTATTTTAATATATTATTTGTAACTTTTCTTAATTTTAATTTGATGATAATTTTTTTTTGATTATTAAAAATTTTATTCGTTCATTACCAATCATTTTTGCATATCACTCATTTCTGCTTATTTTTATTTTTCAAATCATTTTAAAATTCAATTATTTTATAACATTTTCAAAATTTTACAATTAGTATGGAAAGTGGGAAAGAAATACAAATAATTTAAATTAATTTATTTTGATATATTTTAAAAAAAAAAGAGACAAATATCTTGTCGACACTTTTTTAATTTTTTTTTTAGTGATAAAATTGATAATAAATTGCTAAAAATGTTTTAATTAACAAATTGTGACAAAATTTATCGTTCTCCTTTTAAATTTTTTTGCCAAATTTTTTTAAATCATTTTAATTATATCATTTATTACATGTAATCCAATAATAATTTATTATAATGTTATATTTATTTTTATAAACTTCTGGATTAATTTCAAAGATTAATTATACTTTCGATTAATAAAAAGATTAGTTATATATTTTTAATTATTAATTATATTAAAGATTAATTATATATTTTTTTTCACGTCACGTACGTTTATTCATTTGTTTTAAATTTTTGCTTACACTTTAGTTTATTCATTTCATATTAATTAACAAAAGGAAAATAAAACAAAAAAATTTACTTTTTATTGAAATAATTTTAATTCATCTATTTTGGAAATTATTTTTAAAAAAAAATTATTATATAATACTTAATTATTTTTTTAATGATAAATTAAGTAAACAATAAGGGTAAGTTTAAAAAAAAAAAACAGAAAAAAGCAGTAAGATTTGCAAATTAATTACTACCCTCTTATTATATTTGTTAAATTCGAATTAATTTATTTCATTTCATATTAATCATGCATTTCTTATTTATTATATCATACATTGCTATTATGATTCAAGTGAACGTTAAAAGAATTAGGTTTACATTTATTTTGAAACAAATATTATCTATAATTAATTATCCCTTAATTTTTCTTGATCTTTGATCATAAATATTAATTTATTGAGTTATATATATGAATAATATTTATTTAAAAAACCTATATAAAGATATTTTGTGCTTTTATTTATGTATCTTTAGTAATGTGGTTGACTTTTTTTATTTTTATGTTAGTAAAATGACTTTGATATTATTCTCAATAATGTATATCTTAGTAATGTGACATTTTTTTTTTTTTTTTTATTAGAAAGAAAATGAATTTATTCGAACGTGCAGAAAATCAATTTTTTTATTTTTTTTTATTTTTTTATTTTTTGGATTTGAACGAAGAAAATTTTTTTTTTTTTTTTTTGAAAGAAAATTGCAGAATTTTCCATTT
>NW_018108760.1:8319-9528 GCF_000183805.2 Loa loa | reverse complement strand
AAAAGAAAAGAAGCCAAAATTAAATTAAATGTAAATAACTTTTCATCAATTCAATAACAAAATTGTACCTGTCAGATGAAATTTTGACAATGAAATTTGAAATGTTTCCAATGTTTGTTTCATAGCAAAATCACAACAAAACTGTAAATTTCTTTTTAAAAAAAAAAATGTTAAAAAAAATTTAAAAATTCAATAAATTATGAAATTTTGCACAAAATAATACTAGCATTATATTTAAAAAATTAAGCAAAATATGATAAATTAAAGAAAGAAAGAAAAAAAGGAAAGGAAGAAAGGAAGGATGTAAAATTTTCTTTGTAATCATTCGTTTTCGTTTTTTTTTAAATTAATTGCTATCTATCATCATTGTTGCTGTTATCATATTATCATTGCCATTATTCATTATCATTGTTATCATCATTATTGTTTGTGCTAAGAAAGATTTGATTGATAAAAACGAAAAAAAAAACAAAGAAAAATAAAAATAAAAATGAAGCCCTGACTCATGCTGATATTTATTTTAGTCATCATATGTTGCTCAAAAAAAAAAAAAACTGCTAAATAATGGGCAAGATATACACCCTTTAATATCATCGTTATCATCATCATTATCATTATCATCATCATAAATCATCATCACTATTATCAACATCATATTTATTATCATCTTCAAAGATTAGCATCACCTTTACGAAATTATATTTCTAATGTTTTCCCCAACAAATAATTACTTTTAACAATGAATAAATTACATTGTGATAATTCTATGAATGATAATACTGTTTATACCGATGTTACTACTCATTGAAAATGATAATAGTGATAATGATGATAATGATATCTTCAAATAATTATCTGTTTAGGAATATTTTAAATTCATACTACATTTACTAGATGTATTCGATATACCTGTTTAATACAATATAGGTGTAAGTAAGAGATATTATGCAAAAAGAATAAACCGGTCAATTTTCATTCTCTTTAATAACAGGTAATAATTAAATAACTTAACCTATTATCATTGTATCGATAATATTAGCCTTATTTTTTATTACATGCTATTATTTGGCAATAATTATTTCTTTCAGCAATAATTCATTCTCATCCATTTTGCTCGTACCCGTTTATCATGTCATTTTTTGATGTCATTAAGATATTTTTACAGGAAAAAAAAAAAAGGAGGAGATTGAACCAAAATGTAAAAAAAAA
>NW_018108760.1:4328-7756 GCF_000183805.2 Loa loa | reverse complement strand
AATATTAAATCTTTTCAAACGAAATATTTTTATTATTATTATTATCATTTTTTTTTCGTTCTAATAAATTCATCAAATGATGAAAGCTAAAAAACATGTAAAATTTGAATTACCACATGTTATTGTTAATAATAATAATAATAATAATAATAATAATAATGATAATAATAATAATAATAATAATAATACTTCTTCTACTGTTATTCGATCACGTTTTCATATTAATAATAATGATAATAATGGTAATAATAATAATAATAATAATAATAATAATACAACAACAACAACATCATCATCATCATCACTATTATTATCTGATACTAATAAAAAATTTGATCGAAATGATCCTAAATTTCCAACAATTCTTCGTATTCCATCATTGCAACGAAAAATTCGAAATGATATTGGAACTATATTAAATAAAAGCTGTAATTCATCAATAAATAAAACAAAATTATTATTATCATCATTATCATCACCACCATCATCATCATCATCATCATCAACATCACCATCATCATCATCATTTCTTAACAATATTCGATCAAAACGATTCATATCAACAACACCAACAACAACAACAACAACAGCATTTTCTCCAACTACTAATAAAATTAATGGATATTTAACCCGAGCTAGAATTTCCTCGGTAACTTTTCCATCAATTTCTGGAAATCGAAGAGCATACATCACTTCACGTATTCCCTATACTGATAAGCTATCATCAACTTGTCAATCAACACGAATAAGTTTACAATTAACAAATTGGAATCCGACATATTTACGATCAAAAATATCACCACCAATTGATATAAATCGAAAATTTTGCGCTATTTATCCAGAAGAATGTCAAAATTCTCAAAAGCCTATGCGACAATCAGTGATAAAAACAACGGATTGTAATCATTTGAATGGTCAAAATTTGAATTATAAAATGGAAATGTTACATTCAAATATTCCACAGAATAAAATTTTCTCAATCAATCAACATCATTCAACATTTCCCAATACTGGCATATCATGTGATAATCAGCTTGATTGGGTAAGTTTAAATTTTGAATTTCTTTTAGAATGTATAAATACATATTTCTATTTTAAAATAAATTTTAAAGTGATTTTTTTTTTGGAATAGTATAAATTAAAATAAATTAAAATAGAATAGAATATTTAAGTGAAACAACAGTTGCAAAGGTATATTTCTATTTCAAAATAAATTTTAAACTTTGAATTTTTGTTTTTTTCTTGAAATGATATAAATTAAAATAGAATAGAATATTTAAGTGGAACAACAGTTATAAATGCATATGTCTATTTTAAAATAAATTTTAAAGTTGAATTTTGTTGCTTTTAGAATGGTATAATTAAAATGGATTAAAATAGAATAGAATATTTAAGTGAAACAACAGTTATAAATGCATATTTCTACTTTAAAATAAATTTTAAAATTGAATTTAAAATTGAATTTTGAATCAAAATTGAATTTTGTTGTTTTTGGAATGGTATAAATTAAAATAAAATAGAGTATCTAAATAAAACAAAAATAAAATATTTGCCAATGTTTGTTCTTTTTTTTTTAGGAAGTATAAAATAAACTTTTCAAAAAAAATTTTAATGAATTTATGAAATTTGTAAATTTACAAAGTTATTCCATTTGCATAAACCTGCACATCGCAAAATATCTGGGATAAATCGGGATGAAAGTAATAAAATCAATAAATCATTATTATTTCATAAAGTAACATATATTGTATATTGAAAATTACATTAGTGCTAGCAAATTGTCGATAATTTTCTTTGTTCGTTAAAATTTTGAATTTTTTTTTTTCCTTTTAAAATTTCGAATTTTTTTCTTTCAAAATTTTTAAAATATTAACAAACATTATTTATTGTGTAAATTTTTAAAAATTTATTAACTTTTCGTCAAAAATTTATCATTTCATAACGTATTTTCTGCAAATATTTTTAAGGAAAATTTTTTTTAATATTATTTAATAAAGTTAAAAAAAAATTTGTGTTTATTTTATTTTATTTTATTAATTTAGCAAAAATTTTACAATTTAAAATGCACGTAAGAAAGAGAAATAGAAAAAAAAAAAGAAAATGAATTAAAAATTATTTTGCTAATTTTGATAGCTCAAGGTTAAACATTTTCATCAATAAAATTCATTTTGAACAAACAGATATTTTTATAAGATACACTTTTCAAAATTACATTATAAAATTAAGATTTTAATTAATTGAAAAATTATAGATGAAAATATTTGTTCTAATTAATGATACATTTATTAGTTGCATTAGAATAATAACACTTACTAACCCATATAATTTAAGTTCTTTTTTTTAATTATTTAAATAATCCTGTTTTCTTTTTAAATTATTTAAATAACCTTCATCATACATACCTATCATTTACCAATTTTTCGCCTCAATTTATTTTTTAATTTTTTTTTCTTTTTTTTTTCTGAGATATCACTCGGCAATATTTTATATCTACCTGTTAATGATAATGTGACAGGTTAATTTTTTTTTTATTTTTATAAGTTCCAAAAAAAAGTTAATTGGTTTTTTTTCTTTTTTTTTTTTAAACAATTTGACATAACAACAACATTTCACACTGTAACAAGTCACATAAAAATAACTCTTACGAAATATTTTGCAAAAGAAAAATGAAAATTTTTAAATTACCTTAAAAAGAAATTTTTTTTTTTTTTTTTTGGTATAAACTTGATTTGCATTTTATGGTAATGTCATTTGCAATGATAAAAAGTATTTCAAAAATTTATGTTTACTTTAAAAAAAACAATAATAGCAAATAAGTTATCGTAGTTTTGTTACGTTTTATTTGAATTTTTCATTTTTTTTCGTGTTACTTTTAATTTAAAATATATTAAATTGATTTGTTTTTTTTTTTTTGAAATGCATGCATGCATGCAATCAGCGCATTTTGCATGCATGTAAAAATTATCATCTTGTTTTTTTTTTTTTTGCACTTACATTTAATTATAATTATCATTAGTAATTGGTGAATTTTTACCGTACCAGTTTAGCATTCAGTAATTTGAATTTGCCATTAATAAATCATATGTTCGGTGTTTTAGGAATAAATTAATTTTATCTAATTAATTAAATTTTTCATTTAAATTTTACAATCATTTGTTCAAAAAAAAATTTTCTTTTTTATAATTTTTTTTGATCAAATGCGCTTTTAACATTTTTGTTTTCCCAATTTGATTATCTTCCAAATAATCCGAATAATTCGAAATTAAATTTTGTTCCATTAATTTTTAAAAGCCAAACACGTTTTCCATATTTCAGTTTAAAATTTTGATTTTTTTTTTCTTAAAAAATATTCAATTAAACTAAAGAATGTGGGTTTTTTTTTCCTTTATGCCATTAATTTTAATCACTAATTAATCATTGATTTTATC
>NW_018108760.1:0-4220 GCF_000183805.2 Loa loa | reverse complement strand
AAAAAAAAAAACTGGCAAAGAAAATTTTGAAATAAAACACTTTTCGGGATGTAATTAATAAGCAATTGAAAATGATTTTGTTAATTAGCATAATCTTTACAATTAAACATTTAACTTTTTGTTTTTATTTTTGCTTCTTTTTTAAATTTAAACAAAAATAAATTAAAATTTAAAGAATGTCAAATCAGTCATATATGGCTAAATGAATAGCTTAGTTTTAAAATGTATTAAAATGGATGAAATTGTAAATTTTTATAATTTAAAATGAATTATTTTTTCATTCATTTAAACATTTGTTTTGTTAAAAATGAAATATTGGAAAAAAAAGTTTAGAAGAATATTTTGATTAACAAAAGCTCATTACGACAAACAATAGAATGTGACATTTATTTATTCAGTCAATTAGACTTCCTCAAAAAAATTTTCAAATTTAAAATTATTCAAAATTTTAATTTAAGCTAAGATAATTGAAATGAGTCTTGAGTTAATTTCTAATTTTTTTAATTTATTAATGACAGCTGTTACACTTGATAATTTAACAAGTAAAAATATTTACAGCTAATAAAAAAAAAAAAAAGGGCAAAAGAAGAGAGGGATGAATGTTGGATGAACATTTATGAGGTCAAACTAAGGTCAATTTTAATCATTTCATATGATAATTTTACATATGTTGATAATGCAAATGTAAATTGTATAACAATAATCATTCAGGTAAAATAAACTTATCAATATTTTTATTTTTCTAAACTTTTTTACTTATTTAATTTTTTTTTTCTTCAATATTTTAATAACAAAAGTTATAATTTCAAAAAATTTTTGCGTTTATTTTTCTTCTTCAAAAAAAAAGAAAAAGAAAAGAAAAAGAGAAATAATTAAATATCCTAAAGCGAAGAATTTCTCAAAGTATTTGAAAAGAATAATTGTCTTCGACCATGAAAAGTGCGAAATGATAGGTGAAAAATAAAAAAAATAACCAACGGAACATTTCTGCGAAATCAGTTTTTTATGTCAATTCAACTTAATATCAAACATATATTTCTTCATATCTTTCTTTTCACTATTACAATAATACAATAATTGTATATATATATATATATGTATTTAAAATGATATTGAATTACTTGGTGATCAATAATTTCAATTAATTTCTTGCATTTTTAATTTATTTCTTATTTTCTTTTAAAATTTATCAAAATTCCTAAATTTACAAATTATTAATATTAGGAAAGAATATATTCATGACAAATTCAAAATATAGAAATGATTGTTATTGGTTAAAATCATTGCTGCTTGTTGTCGTTATTGCTGCTACTGTCATTATTGTTGTCATTGTTTGTTGCTGTTTGTTGTTGTTTGTTGTTGTTGTTGCTGTTGCTGTTGTTGTTGTTGTTGTTGTTGTTGCTGTCGCTGTTGTTGTTGTTGTTGTTGCTGTTACTGCTGTTGTTGCTGTTATTGTTGTTGTTGCTGTTGTTGTTCTTCTTCTTGTTCTTGTTGTTGCTGTTGTTGTTATTGTTGTTGCGGTTACTGTTGTTGTTGTTGTTGTTGTCGTTGCTGTTGCTGTTGCTGTTGTTGTTCTTGTTGTTGCTGTTGTTGTTGTTCTTGCTGCTGTTATTACTGTTGTTGTTGCTGTTATTGTTGTTGTTGTTGTTGTTGTTGTTGTTGTTGTTGTTGCTGTTACTGCTGTCGTTGCTGTTATTGTTGTTGTTGTTGTTGTTGTTGTTGCTGTTGTTGTTGTTGTTTGTCGTTGTTGTTGTTTGTTGTTGTCGTTGTTTGTTGTTGTTGTTGTTTGTTGTTGTTGTTGTTTTCATTACTTCCTTCATTATTGTTATTTTTACTGTAATTATTTGTTGCATAAATTTGATTCATTGAACTTTACATGTCCTTTTTCATTCATTGTCTAACAAATCATTTTATTCGATGAATTTTCCATTGATTGATTAAATGAATGAATGGAATTGAATAATTTCCGTTTCATTAATTTCCACATCGACAAATGAAAAAAGGATTCATTCATTCGCTTTTTCTAATGAATGAATAACAATTTAAATATTTATACTTTTTTAACCTTTCACCTTTTCCCCATTCCTTATTTCATTGATAATTAGTAACGTTTATTTGTTCACATCAATAATTAGTAATCAAAAAAAAAGTTAAAAAAGTGAAGCAAATGAGTAAATTGTTAACAGATAAGTAAATTAGAATTAGATTAGTAATTAGATTAATAATTAGCTAAATTATCAAATGGCAATAAATAACAGAACTGATAATATCAATTAAACTGAGAATGAATAAATAAGTAAAATTCATAAATAATTTAACAAATAATTAAACAAAAACTAATAAATAATGAAATAATTAGCAAAAATGAATAATATTGGATGGATGAGATGTAATATTAATTAATGATTAAACAATTATTAAATAGTATTAGCTAAGAAATATAAATGTAAATACAACTAATGATAGTAATAATAAATAACATATAATAGTTAGTAATAGAATATTAGTATATTAGAAATTAATAATAGAAATAATTTGGAAAGGAAAATTTGATGAAATTTAGGGTGCAAACTAAAATTATCAATGAAATTATCATCAATTTATCAACAATTTATCAAAAATGCTCAAATTATCATTCAGTAATTTGAAATGAATGATAAGAGTAAGTAAAGATGTAAATAATGAATAATTCTTTCCCCTATTTTAATAAAACTATTATTGTTGTCTATTGCCGTACATTAAACAATCATTTATCTAATTATCACCTTAATTGCATAAATCATCCTGATAATTAATTAAATTAAACATTTCAATGGCTTATATTTCACACTAATTTATTCTATCCATCCATTTGTGCCCATTATTCATTTATCAATTTATCATTGAAATGAAAGTTTAAATTTAAAAATTTATACTAAATAGTAATACTAACGGTGGATATTATTTGTTCATTATTTATTCTTATCTTTGTTAATTATTTCATTTCAATTTTGAACCAATCATTTAATTCGAAATATTTTTTAAGATAGAAAATTTTAAAAAATTACAAAATTACACTTTTTTTTCCTTTTAATTTTTATTATAAATTTTTGATATAATAAATTATGCAATATTTATAAACATTCTATTATTATTTCCAGTTAATACTTTTAGATAGCAATATTGATCGGTTTTTTTTTAGTTAAAATTATACTAATAATAATTCTATAATTACTTTTAGATAATAATTTTAGGTATTAAATATTGATTGGTTTTAAGTTCAAATTATACAGCACTTATAATTATCCTATTATTATTGTTTTTGTGATCCTTTAACGATAACTAACTATATTGATCTATTGTTTTTCGTTTTCTTTTTTCAAAGTTATTTTTATCAAATCTTTCTTATCAGTTAATTAAGAATAAATTAATTGATCAGTTGATTAATTTTATTAGTTGATCAAAAAGAACAAAATTTTTTTCTTTTTTTATTTTTATCAGTTGATCATATCAGTATACAAAAATAAATTTCATATACAATAATTTATCATTGTGAGAAAATTTCATTTTAAAATGTAATTTTTCCATCCATTTTATATTTATTATATTTGATTACATAATTTTTGAAATCCATTTTACGTTTCAATTTCTTCATGATTTTTGACCTTTTAACCTTATCCCTTAATCTATCAATTCATTTGATCGGTTCCCTTTTCTGTTGATATCATATCATTAATTCCTTCTTCCCTCTTTTTTTTTTTTTTTAACTGATCCTTCTTTTCTTCCTTTTTCAAACCTCATTCATTAGTAGTCATTTCTTATTGTCACATCCCGCTGTGCTATCAATTTAAATTTGTTCCTATCATAGTTCAAATTTAAAATTTCCTTTCAATGTATTTTGAAAATTTTGGCAATTTGTTGATTGAAAAAATATTTCTTTTATATTTGAAATTAAAATAAAAAAACGAATTCACACACTTAAATTGCTTTTAAATCAATTTTAATGATTAATATTTGAATGTAATTTCCTTCCAACTTTAATTGTGAATCGAACTTTAACTCTAATTTTAACTTTTGACGGATTGAACTTTAGCTTTAATCAGAACTGAACTTTAGCTTTAACCAGAATCAAAATTTAAACTTTGCATGGAATGAACTTTAGTTTTAATCAGAATCGAAATTTAAACCTTGAATGGAATGAAGTTTAGCTTTAATCAGAATCGAAATTAAACCTTGAATGG
>NW_018108759.1:22767-28094 GCF_000183805.2 Loa loa | reverse complement strand
GAAAGGAAACAGTCCAAAGGTAACAAAGGTAACATCAAAAGAAAGCATCCAGAGCGTTCGACTCATGCAGGTGAAAAGCGGTTCAAATGCGAAACATGCCCGAAGAGGTTCACTGCGCCATCGGATTTACCTAGACATATGAGGACTCATACCGGTGAGAAGCCGTTTTCTTGTCCGGAATGCACGAGGAATTTCACCGAGAAAGGGAATTTGCTTAAACATATGATGATTCATACCGGTGAGAAACCGTACAATTGTTCAAAGTGTGGGATGAATTTCACCCAGAAAGGGAATTTGCTTAAACATATGATGATTCATACCGGTGAAAAACCGTACAGTTGTTCGGAATGTAGGATGAATTTCACCGATTCATCGAGTCAGCTTAGGCATTCGGGGACTCACACTAATGAAAAACCGTATGCTTGTTTTGTGTGCAATAAAAAATTCTCTCAATCAAGTGATATGAAACGTCATATGGAGATTCATGGCAATAATAGGCCCAGATTTAGCTGCAAATGCGGCAAAACTTTCCTGCGGACGTCCTTGAAAAAACACATGAAGAATTGTGTAGGATGAGCTGACAGGCGGATTTTAAACATAAATACGCATTGTTATTTTGTTGTATTTTCTATAAATTAAATTCATTATTTTTTATTGCATTGTTAACATTCTATTGCTATATATACATATTAGTATTGTTTCTTTATGATTTCTTTATTATTCGATTTCTCTATCATTTCTCTTGTCTTAGTGAATGATTTGCATCTTACTAAGCAGCGTTTTCGTTTTTAGTGCATATATGTTTTTAGTGCAATATAATATTTCATTCAGTTGATAATCAATCCCAATTACTGTTTCACACCAGTGAGTTATCGAATAGTTGATTTGAATTCAATGAAAGTTCAAAAACGACGACAGGTTTGAGAAAACAGAGGGAAAAATCGCAGTATCGAAAACTTTTTGTGATCAAGTGAGAAAAAAAGTTTTTAAAATTTGAGAAGTAGGAATAGATTTGATTTACCAAAGTTAATCTTTGATATGATCCGAGGAAATTGAAAAACTTCTCATGTTCGTTTTCAGTACTCGTCTGGGGTTTTATTTTTTAAGATTTTGAGAATGTAAAAAAAATGCATAGTTAAGTGTTTACTATTTTATCGCAAAAAGTGAACAAATATTCTATTTCTTGACCAAAAAAAGTATACGCAGAAAAGAAAAAGAGGAAGGAAATTAAAAATTCTAAATAGCACAATATGCTGCTAAATGATCCAAAGCTCTGGAATAGAAATTGAAAATTCCTAAAATTTCTGCCTATTTTGGAAAAAACAAACAGGAAAATACATGTATCAGCAAGATTATTTGCGTCAGTATATATTTGGTTTCCATTATTATGAATGAATTTCAGATTGAAATGATAAGTGGTTTTTATCAGTCAGTGATGGAAAACAAGATAAAAGTGATTTTGTTTTTTGTTATGGGATTAGAAAGGGATTAGAATGCTTAAAAAAACTATTCATTTTCATTAGCTGCAGTAGTTCATTTACTTTTTTGTTTTGTTCATTGGAAATTTGTTTTAAGTTGCCAAATTTGGCCAAATGATCCCACTGTTACTGCCTTAAATTCTTTACATTACTCCATTACATTTTTTTGCATCCTTGGTTACACTCATTTGAAACGTCTCAGGGGTTTATTCCGGTAAAAACATGAAAAACAAAAAATTATGAAGTTTGAAAGAATTCTTATGTTTTAAAAGCATTTCATATGTCTAAATGTTCAACTTCGACTCTACAGTTAAAAAATCCCAATACTAAAATAAATTTATAGCACCGAATATGCCGCATAGCTTTTCACCATTACGTGCCGCACTTCTCATGTTTGCCCAGGAATGTCCGAAATGTGAATTACCTTCCGTTGTGAATTTCTTTCTATTAGAATAAAATTTTTTCTGATGTTATTTCATAGCGTCAAAAAAAGTGGATGAACCATTTTTGCAACAAATAAATTGTTTCATGCAGTAGAAGTGTGGTCATCAACATCTGTCGCAAGTTACCGCCACTCTGTTCAGGAAAAAGAAGTTCAAATGGTATTATTCAAATGTTAGGCTTATTCGTTGATTCTGAGACTTTTGCTTCCTTGCTAAAGATTATTTAAAAAAGAGAAAAAAAGCTATACGTACAGATTCACATATCGGATCATTTTTTTTAGAGCACGCATATTTATGTGCTGCCGGTACAGATGTACAAATTTAATTGAATTTAGGATTGCTACGAAAAGATGTTACACAATTCAATTATAAGTCAAGAAATAGCCTTCTACAACTTTTCCTTTTTTCCTTTCCGTTAAATATCTTTCTTTATATGTCACATCTATTGTACGCAATAAAATAAATTAACCAATTCTGCACACAAAATTAATGTCCATTGGTACAAGCATTGTTTGATAAATGTTTTCGTTAAAAATGAACTGAATTTTGTTATCTGCTCTTTTCTTTCATTTTAAAAAAATTTAATCAAAAGTGTTAAAGTTATCAGTGTTAAATGCATTGAATAATATATAGTTCATCTAAATGTTTCCGGTTTTTTTCTTTCAAATAACAGTTCTAAATAAAATTGCTTTTGTATTTGAAAATAAAAAGTGAAAATAATTTTAAGACATCGTATATTTCACACTTTTTTTGTGAAATCGTTTCAATTCTGAATTAATAGCAGCAGATATTAACCCAATAGATGCAACCGCTGCTTGTAATTGCAATTCATCACCCCAAGGTAATAATTTGGCATCATAAGCTGTTGCACCGCGAGATTCATTTGAATATCGACATTGAGCTTGATAACCTTCATATGGATATGATTCTTCCGTATCAATTCCATCATTTTCTCTTACATATTTAAAAGCCTAAAATAAAATTTTCATTGGCAATCAAATTACATTAATTTTTTCGTTTGCTATCATTTTTATAAATAGTGTAATTCGATTGTTGCTTTCATAACAAGTTCCAGGAGTAAGAAAAAAAACGAAAAGCCCAAAGCCTAGTGAACAGTAAAAGGCTCAATTAGAATATTAAAAATAATTAATGCAATGAAATGGACAACAAACATTCATCATCAGACCACCGTCGCATCCATAATTACCGTAGCTATAATCACTGCAATCGAGAATATTCTGCTTCGAAAGATCAGCTAGTTTACTAGTTTTTAGAAAATTTTGTCCTTTAAGCTGACAAATCAAGTGCAATTTCTTTCTTTGATATGTAACTTCAGTTATAGGAAGGCTTTTTCAACATCTGTTGTTATTACCTTTCTTATCATTCTTAAACGAAGTAGTCCTCTTACCAAATCTGGAAGTGATATTGCACCCCGATATAACACATCATTTAAATTCTTGGTTTCTTTGAGGTAAACCGAAACAACATATACAATTCATAATTTGGTTGAACTTTTAGTGGTAACTACTACTTCATGATGAGGTAAGTAATGAATTATACCACCTTAGTCCATATTGGTTTTTACTTTTTCACTTATATTAGAACCGAGTTGATCCTTGATTTTTCATTGATTATATTGCCGAAGTCATTCATTTTGTTGGAGTCCTCAAATTAAAGTTCTTAAACATCCAAAGCATAATCTAAAATTCTTAATTTAACATTCAATTTCTTCCATGACCAACGAACCTGATATCTTCCTTGGTGTTTGATGATGCTTTTTTAAAATTGTTCCAATGCTTGTTTGTAATTATAAGCATTTGATAATTCATTAATTCCAATGAATTGCAATTACCAGAATTGATCAGAGAGAGAGAGAGAGAGAGAGAGAGAGAGGGGGAAAAAAAAATTGATAAGAATGATTGTAGAGATATCGCGAAAGTATTTGTTTCAATTGGTTTAGATTGTTGGATTAAACTTTCATGTTCATTATTCTTCAATGTATAATTCACGTGAAATTACTTATATTGCAAGCATGTTTAAAGGGTGAATTTTACAATAAATCAATAACTTAAAGCCATTACAATTAATATTTTTAGTATTTTATCTCCTTCTTACTGCTCCATTTTCAATTTTTTTTTTTTTACTTTTTTATTTTATCATTATGAAGTCTAATGTAACATATCATTGAGCATTTTATAACTCTATGTATAATCAAAATTAACTTATTTCATGTTTCGAAAATTTTACAAACAATATTTCTGTTTTATATTAATTAATTCTCATGCATTTGGTTTATATTTTTAATTTCGAATTATATTTTTTCTTCTAGTTACGTTATAAATAATTTATCCAAATGTAATTATGAATTATTATTTTTTTAATATGTTTTTTCAGATCAATAAGTTATTTTTAGAATTCATTTCTGTTTTTTTTGTTTTTTTTGTTTTTTAATACAATGAATGAATAAATAAACCAAAAAAAAGCTTTTTTCTTATAATAATGACAAATTTTATTTCATTATCAAAAATGTATGATTTTATCAAACTAATTTTTCGTTTGATAAATTTCAGTTTGTATTAAAGCAACGAATTGATCTCAAAGAAGAACCATTTTAGTGATAAAGAAGTAAAAAACGATAATTTATCAAATAAAAAAAAAAACCCAAAAAATTTTATTGTTCGTTTTTTTTTTTGTTATTTTTATACCAAATGATTGTTGCAAATGATTTACGCTTTATACAAAGATTGCGGTAGATGGATGAGAAAAGAAGGAAAGAATAATGCATACATTTTTTTTTCATCAAAGTAAAAATAATTTTGGAAATTTTTTTTTTTTGAAAATTTCATGAAAAATCAACAAATTTGTCGAAATGAAATGTTATGAGGTATTGATTTTTTTTTTTTCGTTCCATATACACGGCAAATGTTTCATGAAGTTTGTATTTTTTGGAAATTTACCGATGTGTTTACTAGAATCATTTAAAATTGTTTAATAATTACAAGAAGTTTTAAAAATTTAAATTGTTTAATAATCAGAAGAAGCTTTAAAATGCTAATATTTATCGAATGATTGAGTACAATAATTGATCAGTTAATTAATTGTTAAGTTATTCAAATGCTTGTTAATGCCTAAAAAGGAAAAAAATAAAAACTTTTTTTTCTTTTAAAAATTACGCTTTTGCAATTTCATATTTTTCTCTTGATTAATACAATAAGATCAAAAAAAGAAGTGAAAATTTTGAGGGCTGAATATTGTTAAATATGATGATAGTGATATGATAATTGTGGTGAATTGGTGATACCCGGGGAACAACGATGTTAATGATCTGCTGTTTATCAGAAAATAAAAAAAAATAAGCCAACATTCTTCTGGAAAACAGTAAAAACAGGAGAATAATTAAAAAAAA
>NW_018108759.1:18128-22343 GCF_000183805.2 Loa loa | reverse complement strand
AAAACAGGAGAATATTAAAAAAAAACAAAACTATTTCTTTTTTTTTTTTTTTTTGTACAGTTTTTATGAGTTTTGCATAAATTTTTATCCCAGAAAAATTGATAAAATATTGAAATTTTGCAATTGTATCCTTTAATACGAAATTTTCAGGAAATGGTAAAATGGCTGAAATAGGTGCTTCTGAATATTTATCGTTAAGAACAAGCGATGGTTAGCCGTATGAAGTTAAGCAATAATTTATCTGATACCGTAAGGATTATTTGGTGTAATTATCGAATTTTAAAATATCGTTTAAACATCATATAAACTAATTAGCTTAAAAATTTCGTACCATTTCAGGTGATCCAAATTAGGTCTGACTTTTTACAGGACTTTTACGAAATATCATTTACTCAAATTTAAACTTTTCCAATTAATATATGCCATCATTGAAACAATTGTCTGTTTTAGAGCTTGAAAATTTATAATCATAAAATGATTACTGTAGTGTCTTGTTTGGAGAAATTTCATTGTGATTGATTGACATTAGCTGTTTGAGTAAAAAAAAATTCATAACCAAATTTTTTACGCTAATTAAATTGGCGATTAAAATGCATGTAGAGAAATGAAATTTGAAATGGAATTTTCAACTGAAATAAATGAAAAATGAAAGATGAAATGAGCATTTTCAAAATTTACAATGAAAGAAAATGATGAAAAATATGAAAAGACATGGATATTGGAATATGATAACTTAAAAAGAAAAGATTACATTTTAAATGCAACAGATGAAGTATTCCATATAATTTTTACTTTTACAATATGTAAACATATTCGTATAACTTTCTCCCCCTAATTCTTCATTCAATTATTCATTATATCATAAATAATCATTAATGAATCAAATAAATTTGCATAAATGAATGAAAAGAAAAAGAAAAGAACCAAATTTTAGCGTAATAAAAAAAATAAAGGATAGAATATATTATTGTATAATGAACTGAAATAAAATTAATTTAATTCAGTTTTTTTTTTTAATTGTTAATATTATAATCCAAAAAAAAATGTTTTTCATTCCATTCGAAGGAATTTTAAAATTAACATCGATACTCGTTCATTATAATTGTTACTGATACCCGTATCATTATCATCTACATGGTATTTTCTTCCTCATTTTGAAGTTGATCAAATTGAACAATTCGTTGATTGCTTAAACGTAGTCGTCGTTTTCGTCTCCATAATTGTATCCCAGCAACTATACTTAACACTATGATGAACACTAAACAGATTTTACCGAAGGCATTAATTACGCTTATCGATTGTGGTGATGACACTGGTAACACTGTAAAAAGAATGATAAGCTTTTTTTTTTTTTTTAAATTAACAGCTTATTAATTACTGATAGTAATTATGGTATAATTGGAATGGAATAGAACAGAAATAAGTAATTATTGGCAGTAATTATGAATGAATTGAAATAGAAACAGAAAAGAAATAGAAAAATTCTTGAATTTTAACTGTATTATAAGATATGGCATAAAATGTGATACAATATTATATAAAATAAAGCAATGTTTTCAATTCTTATTTCACTACAATTTAAATTATAATAATTATTATTGATTAGTCAGAAATGAATGTAATTGAATGAAATATGACGAAGCTTATTAAGTTTATACTTTAATTAAGCTTATGTACGAAAAGTATAACACTTAGCAAGTAGAAAATAATATGATAATAATTACTTTAGCTCACAATTAGCAATATTTATTGCAAAATTAATTTACTTCAGATTTTCGATATGCTAAAATTCAACACTAACTTTATTATTTCTTTTTCACTCTATACCCATTCAATTTAGAGAAAGTCTTGATTTGAATTAAATTAGATTAAACGGAATTTATATCTCATTGAATATTTATATCATTAATTACATTTCATTTAACTTACATAATTCTGGTCATTTTATTCCTTTCTTTCCCAATAACAATTTATATAAGCCAAAAATTAAAAAAAAAAAAAAAAAAGACTTTTATCTTTAGCATTGCTAAATGATTTAGGAATGAATTCCTATCTTCTTCAAAGGCGAAAAAAAAAATTTTTAAAAAAATTTATAAAACTTTGGCACTTACAATTTTGATTATTTGTGTTTATCTTGCTAACATAGGTATCATTATCATTGGGTAATTTCTTCCTGCTTTTCTTTTCATTATCATTTGATAAATGTGATGATGGAATTATTTCACTTTTATCTTTTTCTTCTGAAACAAAAAATTTTGGATGGGGGAGGGGGGAGGAAAAAAAAGAATGGCTAAATAGTTGGAATAAATTTAATTAATTTAATAATTAATCTTAAAAATTCCATTATCATTTTATGCTATCATTTGGTAGAAGAAGTTGAAATTTTTTTATGTTACATTTAAATTATTTGCAAAATAAATGGATGAAATTTTAGTTTTAAAAAGAAAAAAAAGTTTTAATATTTATAAAAATTTACTTGTAGAAGAATTGTATTGTATATTAACAACCGGTATTGAACATAAGAAATGAGTACTTTGCCAACAGCTAAGACTATGCCAAGTATAGTTACCACTAAGTTGCATCTTGACACATTGCTGTATTATTCGACCTTTTGCATCAGCTGGTTCATCTTCACCCCAATTTAGAAATGTTACCGGTGATGAATCCTTCCAAGCATATGAACCTAAAAGATTGTTTTCTTCTTTTTAATACAATTTTTAATTTCTATAAAGTGTATAAATTATTTAATTTATTCACTTGTAACTTGCTTAAAATAGACTGTTTCAGTTACTATGCCTGATATTATTATTGTTAGTATTACTATCATCAAAAATGTTAAAAATTATCTTCTGATATCCTCATTATTATCATCATCACTATCATTACAAATTATCACCAATATCGCATATTTCATCACCAGTTTTTTATTATTATCATCAAAAATGTTAAAAATTATCTTCTGATATCCCCATTATTATTATCATCACTATCAATACAAATTATCACCAATATCGCATATTTCATCACCAGTTTTTCTTTTCTTTTTTTTTATTAACATTTTTAGCGTACTATTACAATAACCATTTATGCTTATCATCAATATTTACTATCATTTGATATTAATGATAAGTTTTGAAAAAATTTAAAGCAATGATTACCGTGTTGTTGTCGAATGAGTCCAATTAAAGCGTTTGATACGGATAGCTCATTATGCAATATATGACTTTTGAATAATTCAAAATCTTTTCGTGTTTCAAAACTAGCCAAGGTAGCGTTGAAATACTAAAGTTAATTAGCAATTAAAATTATGCATAAAAATTAATGACTTAATAGAATTTTAAATAGTACCAAATAAATATTCCATTAAGCTGCTGAAGCTATTGTTACAATATTAATTTAAATAATTTAAATTTAAATTGACAACTTATGCTACTTACTGAAATATTTCATCCATCATTGAATCATATACTTATCATTTGTAATATTTCTCAATGAAAAATATGATAATCATTTATCATCGATTTGTCTAAATCTATATCTTATCTCTCATTCATTTCATATGTTTGCTATAACTAAATGATAAATGATAGCTGATAAGTGATAATTAATTATAAATAATAATTCATAAGTAATAATCAAAGATTGATAGAAATTATAAAAAAAAAAAAAAAATGAAAAATTAATAAGTAATGCTATTATTTAAATAGATATACAAATATATCATTCATCCATTTATTATTTACTAATTTTCATAAATATGTTTTAAAGAAAAGTATGGGAAATTTTCCGCGAAAGTTTATGCAAATTAACTAAAAAAGAACTGTAACAAAAAATATTTAATTAAATTCATTTTAAAATAAAATATTTCATTTCAATTTTATTTTTCAGAGTGTATCATACGGTTTATCATTGGCTTTCATTACAACAATATATACTTGTAAGTGTTGTAATTTGGGATGGCATTGAATATTGATCCTCCTGATGTAACATTTCAAGCTTCTGGCGGTAATGCAACCGTCAATATTATTAATCAAGCCGAAGGAAGACTTAGCTTTAAAGTTTGTTTTCTTTTTTTTTTTCATATGTATCTTTTAAAAATTAATATTGCAAATGGAAGGAAATAATTTTAATAAATTAATTTTGTACTTTTTTTATATTTCTTTATATTATGAAAAATCATTTTGGAAAGAAAAAGTTAAAAAAAAAAAAAAAAGA
>NW_018108759.1:8790-17017 GCF_000183805.2 Loa loa | reverse complement strand
AATAATAATAATAATAATAATAATAATAATAATAATAATAATAATAATAATAATAATAATAATAATAATAATAATAATAATAATAATAATAATAATAATAATAATAATAATAATAATAATAATAATAATAATAATAACAATAATAATAATAATAAATCGTAAAAATAATAATAATAGTAATAATGATAATAATAATAATAATAATAATAAAAAGGGCAAAAATTAATAATTACCATTTAATAAATCCAACGAAACTAGCTAAAATTTAGGAGTATATCAGTTATTTAAATCATAATAAATAGCAAAAAAAAAAGAAGCAATTTTTCGAAATACTTCGGTAGATTTGTTGAACTATAAGGAGGAATAATTTTTTTTTTTTTTTTAGCATTTATATCCAGAAAACATTCATTATCATACCCTATTGATTTCCGGAAACGAATCCCCATAAAAAAATCATCACAATCATTTTCTAATGCCATTGCCGTTAAAAATAACCATTCAAAAATATTATCAGCTTGTGCAAGTTGTCCATATTTTCGACCATAATTTGTATATTTTGTTGGTAATGTCGCACAAAGTTTGGATGCATCCATAAAATTATAATGACCAATAACTGAATGTTATCATTATTATGAAAATAAAACTTTGAATTTTTAAAAATTAATATTCTAACATTTTTTTTTTTTAACATTTTAAAACTAACATTCTTTGTACTTTTGTTGCCTTCAACAAAATAGTATTTCAAAAATTCATAAAATAATAACTGTTAAGTAAATTTTAAATGAAAAAAGTTTGCATGTCGACAAGTTTAATTATTGTTTTGGATTATTTAAATAATTTTAATTAGAAGATATGGATTATTGACGGTTTTCTTCTCAAAAAAAAAAAGAAAAAAATGGTCAGAAGAATTAATTAATTAACAACAAACTGTGTCTGTTAGAATCATTGAGAAGGAAGCAATAGATAACATCATCGATTTCATGGCACACGTTTTTCTTCTGAATTACATTTGTTGAATCAACAGATTCATCTGAAGTACTAATTGATTAACTAATTAATTGATTAATTAATTAAGCATTACACACTTTTGCTTGGGTTAGAATATTGCATTTTAACAATTAAGTTATTGAATATTTAAATTATTCATTAATCTTTTTTATCACCTACTCTCATTTCATGTTGGAGCTTCAAACTTCAATCCTTTTTTTGAGTTAATTATTTCATTATCAATCATTTGCTAATCACATGAATAAAATCGGATGGTTCTAAATAAGCTGCATAATTAATTAAATGCTTTTAATTAAAGCCAATTTAGGGTTTTTTTTTAACGATCTATTCTAATCACTTTAGGCCTAATTCCTTTCATATTATACTGATAACAAATCAACAACCTGCATAGGTTTCACATATATATGGTAGTTTTATTGTATCACATTGGCTTGATTTATTATCTGTTTTTGCTGAACCACCAGGATAAACAAAATCTGAACAGGTAATAATTGTCATTTTCAAAATCATAAGCTTGAAATTAAAGAATTTATTAAGTTGGAATTGATCACCTTTTGGAAAAGTTGATTAAATCACCGCTTAAGGTAAATAAAAAGAAATGTTCGTGAAAGTAAACAAATGTAAATTAGCAATCTAATTTGCTCGCCTCATGAAGTTATTTGAGATTAAAAAAAAATATTTCACCAATACAAATTTAAGTTAACTAAAATTTAAGCTAATTAAATTTTAGTTAATCACAAATTGAAGTTTATTTTACATCTCCCACAAGTCGTTTAAATTAATTAACGATAATTGTTTGGATATTTCAGTGCTTTAATATTTAAAAATTCATTTCGAAACAAATAAACTAAATGCTCCGCTTGATCTAGAATCTATTAAAATTGGTTATGAATAGAGAAGATTATCTAGAATTTAATTAAAAAAAAAATTTTTTTTCTTTTCTTTTCTTTTCTTTGCAATATTAGAGAACTAATATTACTCAGTTTTACTTTAGTATTTATAAAATAATGAAATAAATGATTAAGTAGCTATCAATTAACTAACTTATTGCATACTTGAGGTAATTATTAAAATGGAATTAGATTTTGGATTACTAAGTTATGCTGAAAATAAATATAATTTACTAGTTTTATTGAAGATAATATCCCAATATCCGATCATATTTGTAGCATCTAATGCAACACAAGCCTGAAAATATTTTTAATTAAATGAAATAGTTGAAATTGAAAAGAAATAGTTTGAAAAAATTGAACAAAATAATTTGAAAATTGAATAAAACAGTTTTAAAAAATTGGATGAAATAATTTACGAATGATTTAAATGTTTGAAATAAATTTCAAAAATTGAAACAAATCATGTCTATGTGTAAGATAAATTCTTAAAATTTTAACATTAATGATAATAAATATCAATATGATAATGTATAATATATTTTAATGATAACTATTTTGATAGTAATGACAAGCGATGAGGTAGTAAAAAAAAATACTAAACTTAAGTAATTTATTCATTGCCAAATTTTAATTAATAGTAAAGTGAAGTGAATGAATATAAAAATATAATAATGAGCATAAAAATAAGTGTAAATATGAAATATAAACATAATACAATATAAGTATAAGAATATAGATATCGAAATAAAAATAGCAAATATAAAATATAAAACAAAAATATAAAACAATGTTATGTAGTAACCTCGTTGGAAAAGCCAGCTTGACCAACATTTTGATAAATATGCCGATCACCACCAATCCGGATTACCCTATTATCCGGACCAAAACGGATCAATTTTAATGGTTCACCATCCAACCATCGTACTCGTCCATCAGTCATATCCATACCAATCCATGCATTACTATTTAAATTTTGCAACATTGATGTAACAAATCCTATCAAATAAGCTCGTAAATGAAATTCAAATCAAACAAATTGTAGAAATTAAAAATTTTAAAACATTTTATCTCTTGATAATACCAAAAAAAAAAACAAAAAAAACAGCATATTAAATATTTTAACTGTGCAAAAGTATTGTAAGCAAAAGCTTGAATTTTGATTAGAATTGAGAAAGATAATAAATTAGGCAAATAAAAATTAGGAAATATATCAAATGTTTATTTTGTTAAGAAATTATTTGATATCTTGAATAATAACTCAACAATTTCTAATTATCTTGAAAAAAAAAAATTGTTGAAAATATAAGAAGAAATATTTCGAGAAAAAAAAAAAATCAATCAAATAGAAAATATTCCAGTTATAAATTTTTATGCAAAAATAACCGATTAATTTATCATAACAATTAATTAATAGTATCAATTAATTTATTACACCAATCAATTTATCATTGTTATTAATTTACGCATCAATTGTAACTTACCGTAAATCTACCGTATCAATTAATTTATTAACCAATCAACTAGCCATATTAATTAATTTAGCATATCTATTAATTGGCTATATCAACTGATTTATCACATCTCAATTATTTCATCATTCAATTAATTTGCATTATTAATTAATTCACCATATCTAATGTAAAAGTAATGATGTGAGAAGAAATGTACTTTCGTATTCATTTTTTAGTATGTAAATAAAAATTATTAAATTAAAAATTTTTATTACCAACTTCTTTTTTTTTTTTGTTATAGAAGTAAATTAAAATAAAGGAAAAAAAAGTTAATAATACAGACTTACCATTTTCATAGATATCAGTTAAGCTAACCAAATTAGCTTTATCAATTTTGCAACGTTGAATAGCTTCACTAAATGTTACACCGTTAGCATTTGTTCCATATAATTTATAACACATTCCTCCTGTGAACAAAGCAACAAATTAAACATTGAATCTTTTTTTTTAATGAAATCTTATTTCAATTCTTTTTTTAAATTGTTAATAATTTTCAAATAACTGATAACATTATCAAGTTTTATCTTTGATTTGCTTCATTTATTGCAAAATTCTTTTATAATATTTTACACTATTATTTGTGAATTTTTTCAAATATTAATGATTTCTAATAAATTCTAATTCTGATATCATCAATTATTTCAATTACTATTACTAGCTGTAATTTTTTATATATTAATCATGCGTTTTCATTTGATTTTTTTTTTTTAAATTTAGATTTAACATTAAAATTACATATATGATTGTTGACAAAAAAAATTAGTCGAGTGGAAAAACGATACCGATGCATACGGATAGCTAATTACATGAAGAGGATCAAAGATTAAAATATATTTTTAAAAAAAAAAAATTTAATTATTTATCCAATGAATTTTTGCTAACTGTTACATATTAAAATTCATCCGAAAAAAAAATATTAATTGCTCAAATTTGTCGCAAATTTAATTTGCCAATAAATTAAATTATTAATTTAATACATTTTCAAATGAAATATATTTAAAAAGTTTAATATGCACGCAAAAAAAAAATGAAAAAATAATTTTAATGAAATAAAATTCATACCATTCAAGATAAAATTTCATTCAAATAAAACAGAAAGAGAGAGAAAGAGGGAGAAAGAGAGAGAGAGAGAGTAGAAAAAAAAGAGAGAAACGAACTGAATAATTTATATCCATTAGAACATTCCCAGTTGTTCTGTTTTATCAATCGTCTCTCTTCTTTTGCTGATAATTCAGAACGTGCATGATAATCAAAGCCTGGTTTACGACATATTGATAAATGTCGATTATCACATCGTTGATGAGTCCAAAAATATGCTATAAAATAATCTTATGGTTATTAAAATTTTAATTCTTTAAAAATTTTTAGGTTTTAATTTAAAAAAAATACCTGGAACTTTTCTTGACATTTGAATTGGAATACCAAAAAGATTATATAATGATTGTTTTTGGAGTAATTTATTACTGAAATATTTCCAAAAATAAAAAATTCTTTAAATATGATATAAATTTTCTTTTTTGAAATTAATAAAGGCTTAATTCCTTTTTTTTTTTTACCCAAAATTAAGATTTTTCAAAGCAAATTAATTTTCTTTTGTTAATTATTTTTTTCAGTTTTCAAAATAAAAGTCAAAAAAAATGGCGAAATTTTATAAAATGTATACAAAAAAAAAAAAAATTTAAATGAATATTTCTTTCAGAGAACAAAAAATTAACCTGATATTGAATTGTATTGCAACACAAACACCTCGTTCCTCATCCGGATCTTCATTTGATAAACGTTCAACCAAATAATCAAGCGATGAACCATCAGACCATTCATATTGACTGCAAATTTATTCCTTCAATTTTTACAATTATCTTATTAATTATTCCAATTTTAAAATTTCAAAATTTGTATTTTACAGAAAATAAATTAAAGCATGCTTATTTCTCTTAATGATCAAAATATTAAAAAAAAGAAACAAACAAAAAAGAAAAGTAATTTTGACAGTAAAGCAAAAATCAAAAAGAGAAACAGGCAAAAAGGTGTAATCATTAAGTTAATAATTAATCTATTTCGGTAATTATTTGTCAAAATTTCAACTTTTTAATTATTAGCAATAGATAGATTGAGAGAGAGAGAGAGAAGAAAAAAAAAAGGATACCTCCGTGCATTCCTTCGATGTAATCCAATCCAATTATTTTTTTTCACCACTTATCGATGGTTGTAATTGTACCTAAAAAATTTTCATTCAAATAAGCAAAAAAAAAAAAGTCGAATTTATTATCACTAAAAAAAAAAGAAATCAAGCTTATTATCATTAATCAAGTTTGTTATCATCAAACATAACAAAATTGAATTTATCATCATCAGATATATCACTTGATTTGAATTTATCACCATCAGACATATCACCATTACCTTGAAATTTACTGGAATGAATGCAATCTATGAAGAATATTTAGATGATCTTTTTTTTTACATATAAATCAGCGAGTTATTGAATTTATCAATATTTCAGGTGAATTAATTAAAAGTTCATTGCTTAGAAAATCATTGATCAATTAGTTAGTAGCATTTATCTCTCATTTCTTTCAAATTTTTCAAAATGGTTATCACATCTAGCATTATCATACTGTAAAATTTATTTAATTTTAATGCTTAAATTATTGGAAATTAGTCTGATTTTTTTTAAGAAAATAAAAAATAATAAACTAATTAAATTTTCATTCATTTCAACTATCATTTAATTTAAGCATAAAAGTTTTTTCTTTTTTTTTCTATTAGAATTAAAGTTAGAAAAAAAAGGAAAATATTTACCATTTCATAGATGAAATTTGCTTCCTCTTTTGAATGAATGGAAATAAGGTCAGATTGATGTTTTGCATCACATTCTTTAACTGCTTGCTCCCAATAGAATGGTTCGGTTTGTAAACGATAGCATACGGTACCTTGATTGGTTTTTAATGGACAAAATAACGGATCCTTACCACATGGAACTGTAATTTAATTATTACAATAAAATACCAATTGAAAAAAAAATACTAATTGAAAATTTAAAATATTAATTGAAAATTTTTAAAAATGTTAATTGAAAATTTTTAAATCACTACTCCTTAAAATACTTAAAATACTAATAACTCCTTAAAATACTAATTAAATAATTTGAAAGAACTAGTAAAAAAACATTCATTTATTCATCCATTAATTTAATTATGCTTCCTTTTTTTTTGTTTTTTTTGTTTTCACTGAAAAATATTGATAATATTGGAAGTGGCAAAACTAAAATTAAATTTCTAAAAATAAAATGATAAAATTAAATAGAAAAATTTTGCACAATGAATAAGCAAAAAAAAAAAAAAAAATTGGCTAACATTCTTCGGTAAGTTCATTATTTTCATTTTCTGCAACTTTCACTTCTTCTTCCGCTACTATAACACCATCATTTGGAAATTGATCCTAAAATATTAGCAAAAATTTAAATAATAGAATTATTGCTATTATTATATTAATGAATTATGCAAATATTTTATTAAATTACTTGTGAAAAAGCAGGCATTTGACAGATAAACCTTCGGCGATCTGAACATATCGTTACATTAAACATTCGTTGTATTACCATACCGGTAGCAGATTTTTGATCTATAATATTAGTGATAATATTTTAGTGTTAATATCAGTGATAATATTTTAGTGTTAATACTAGTTATAATATTTTAGTGTTAATATAGTGATAATATTTTAGTGTTAATATCAGTGATAATATTTCAGTGTTAATATTAGTGATAATATTTTAGTGTTAATATCAGTAATAATATTTTAGTGTTAGTATTAGTGATAATATTTTGGTGTTAATATTAGTGATAATATTTTAGTGTTGATATTAGTGATAATATTTTAGTATTAATATTAGTGATAATATTTTAGTGTTAATATCAGTAATAATATTTTAGTGTTAATATTAGTGATAATATTTTAATGTTAATATTAGTGATAATATTTTAGTGTTAATATTAGTGATAATATTTTTTAAGTGTAATATTAATGCACGGAGTTTTCATACTTTGACATATATTCATTGCTTCTTAAATATTTAAAAAAAAAACTATTTTATGCAAATTATTATTTTCTACTTAATAAGTTAAATATTCTATTAATCAATTCATGCATATTAAAAGGAAAAATTCTTTTTTTTTTATTTTACAAAATACATTTATATTGCCAAAAATGAATGAATTATTTTTCTTTTTCTTTTTTTTAAATTTCCTAAAAACATACAATCATAAAAAACACAATAACGATCATCCCATTTGTCTGATTTTGGTACGGTAAGCTTTACATCAGCAATTGTCAATTTATCGTTAGCAAATAAATTTCCATCAGTCCACCTATAATCAAATATTTCATTCATTGTTTGAATAAATTTTTAGAAATTAATTATTCAATGAAAAAAATTTTACAAGAGGAAGAAATAAAAATTGTAGAAAAAATAAATAAATAATGGAGAATTTTTTTCATTGATAAAATTATAACATTATTAGTAATATTTAATAAGGGAATAGATTAAATGAGAAAATAATTTGGCTATTAGCTGCTATTACTACGTGATATTTATGCGTATTACTCGAATTAACGTGTAATAATCATAAGATGAATGCGTATAACACGTGGGTAAGACATACATTACGTGTATGTATCCTAATGATACAAATATGCTTTATTTTTGATTGCTTTTTTTTTAAAAAAAAAAAATGATTTTTACTTATTTAGGTGTAAAAATAAAAATATTAACTACGATTAAATTTTGATTTTATTTTTGGTGTTTTTTTTTTT
>NW_018108759.1:6208-7971 GCF_000183805.2 Loa loa | reverse complement strand
GGTACATTTAATAAAAGGCCAAGTGAGAATGGAATAAATATGAAACATATTTGTAGCTATTTTGGAAATGAAACCTGAGGGAAGGCATTTGATCGTTTTGACTGTTAGGACATAATTGGCCAAGTCCAATCCACCAGCCAGAATCAAACCATGGGGAATTTTTTGGAAATAACGTAAACAATGATTTCCCTTTTGTTTGCATTTCTTTGTCAATCTTCAAATAAATTTTTTCTTAGTGAATAAGAAATCATTTTCTGAGTGAAAATTTGTGAAAAAGGAAAAGGATGAAAATTAAACTAATTAATTGTTAATAAATTAAAATGAATAAAAACAATTAATCTTATCATTTCAAGTATTTGTGTTTTTTTTCTTAAAAAAATTTAAAATAATTTTATAATCAATAATTAAGATTTAAAAAAAAGGAAAAACAATATTATTACTTTCCATTACTATACTAATTAATATATATGTTAATTATTCCAGAAATTAAACCGCTTCTGTAAGCCAATGATTTTGTTCGATTGTTTGTATCGAAACTAGATGAGCATCTTTTCCAACTTGTCGGCAACTTTCTTCAGCTTGATGCCAAGTCATTCGGAATACAGTTAAAATCTTCAAGCAATACGTATATTTATTTGATCCGATTGATGCATACGGTACCCAACCATTATGACATGATAGCTTACCTCCTGTAATATTATGATAAAGATGATAATGTAATTAATAAATCATCATCATCAAATTTAAATATCACACAAATCTACCAACAAATATTATTACTAATTACTGATTAATTATATTTCCTTATCATATATTAGCTAATTTATTTTATGCCTTTTTTTTTCTTTTTGTTTTTTCCTCCTTCCATTATATTTAATTAATTTTTTTTTTTTTGCATATACTTCTACTATTTTATTTTTATATTTAAAAAAAAAAAGAAAAAAGAAATAATTATTAACTTTCTATTTGTAATTTCGCTTCGCCAATATTTTCCTCCGCACCATTTGCATTATTAATTACATTAAATGCTGATAATAAAAGCAGAAATAGCTGATACATATGGTTATAAGTGGTAATAAATAGTAGAAATTTTGTTTTACCAATTGTTAATGCTATAATGAAATGATATAATTAAATGAAATTAAATGATATCAACAAATTTATGCAAATGTAATCCAAACAAGATACTAAAGCATAAAATTTTCAAATTATCATTTTAAATTATACATATATTTTGTAAACATTGAAAAGATTTGTAAATTTTCTTAAGCTAAAGTAGTACACGATAATATCTTTAAATACTGAAAAGTTTTTTTTTTTATAAATTTGTTAATGCAAAATGATAACAACATCATCCTTAACAAAATGATAACATCAATGCTTTTAGAAGAATGAATAAATTTTCAACTCGACATTTTGTTCTATTCCTTACAGCGCCAATTTTGCATATCAGAAATGATCCGATCCACTTGAAATATATATTTCATTTAAGTAAGTGAGATAGCATATCTAATTGAATGTTTTGAAAATATGTTGATGATATTTTTTGTCCTAAAAACTCCTCTAAACTTGTAATTTCCTAATCGATAATTTATGTATTAATAAAATTTGAATTTCAAAAATCATTAAAAGTTATTTTCTAACTTCCCTCCTTTTCTGTGTTATCATTTTCCTCCAAATTTAATTCATACGTTAAAAATCTTGATTTAAAATATATTTTCAAATTAGCAGAATTTACAATTTTTATACTTTATGCTACAGAC
>NW_018108759.1:2558-5022 GCF_000183805.2 Loa loa | reverse complement strand
AATGCATATATAGTACATTATATATATATATACCTTGCGTAATAACATACACGTAATACGTTGAGCATCTGTTGCTCTCATTACAGTATAACAAAATATATAATAGCTAATTATAAAGCTTTAGTATAATTAACAGAGATTAAGAAAAGGAATAGAAATAATTTTAGGATATTTCATCTTTTAAGTAACACTCAACCGCTCTATAATTTCTTCCTTTTATTCTTTTTTCTTTTTTTTATTTTATTAATGGAAAATTCTAAACATTAGGCGAAACATTTCATATTGCTAATATGAATCATTAAACTATTTGTGCTAATTGAAATGAAAAAAGGATACAAAAATTTGTGAATCATATTTAGTCTTGAAAAAAAAAAAGAAAAAAAGGTAAAATTTATAAAGAAAAACGAAAAATGAAAATTTGAATTTTTGAATCGATTACATACATACATTTGTAATCATTATGATGGATGAAAATTACAGCAACAATAGGCAAATAGTTGTAATAGCAACAATAACAGTTACAATAATGATAACGATGAAATTAAAAAAATGATAAAACATTACCATACTTTGGTAACATTTAGATATATGATTGAAGAAATTTAATTACAAAGATAACAAATGACAAGTTGGAATGATGATAGAGAATAAATGATGCTGAAATAATGACGGAAGTAAATGACGCTGAAATAATGACGGAAGTAAATGACGCTGAAATAATGACGGAAGTAAATGACGCTGGAATAATGACGGAAGTAAATGACGCTGAAATAATGACGGAAGTAAACAACACTAAAGCAATAGCAGAAGGAAGAAGTATAAATTTTGTAATTTGGCCACGTGGAAAGCATCCATCCATTCAACCAGTCCATCACTTGCAACACGTCCAACAGCTTTATCTTTATCGGCACAATTTATCACGATTAAAATAGCGATGAGTCGGGGAAGAAAGGAGCAGAAGGGGGGGGGATTGATAAGAAGCGGGGATGTAAAGTGGAAATAGGGAGGAGGGTTTTTTTCGATCGGGAAAATATTGTTTGTAAAGAGAAGGGATGATAGGACTAAACGGAGGATCTCTCTGAAGGATGGATACAATATTTTCTTTCTTGTAGCCAACCATATGGAAGCCAATTTGCATTTCATTTCCTGCGCAACTAAAGGTAAATTATTCAAGTAAAGAAAGAAAAGAGCTAAATTTTTAGTAAAAAAAAAAAAAAGGAAGAAAAGTCTAAAATTAAGGCTAAATTAAAAATTGGCAGAAAATTTAGTCAGAATATGGTATAATTTTTCCAAATTTATCAAATGTTTGATTTATTTTTTTGTTTTAAATTTAAATTTTCAAAAAAAAAACAAAAGAAAATCATTGATGCAAAAAAAAAAAAGATTCTAAATTAGAATTAAATCAAATTTTCCTCACAATTATCATATTATAATATTTCGTAAATTTAAGCAATCTATAAAATTTTGCAATATGTAATATTACGCTTTAAATTTATGCTACAAACATTTAACATTTACCAATGGCAATCTGTCAATATTTTAATTCATCTAAAATGTCATTAGATATTTAACTAATAGTTTCATTGAACTAAATTTTATTCCACTATACGACTAATTAATGAGCTGATGAAGGATTACTTTGTATTTTTAAAATTTACAATATAAATTTTAATCTTATTTTCAAAATGGTATAAGTATAGTTTGATAAGTTGATAAACCATTATATTTGAAAAAATATGCATCAACATTTGCCAAAATGATGATACATTGATCTAATAATATATAAAAGAAAACAAGCAGATTGATTGTTTCATTTTAGCATCAAATTTAAAAAAGTAATTAAACAAATGAAATGTACAAATATACTCTTCTTTTATCCCCTTCAGTAAATTGATATAAACCGTAAAATGATGGAAAAGTTACACAGGAAAATTTGCATAAAAAGTATAAAATAATAATTTAATATTATAATTATAAATGATAAATTTAATGGAAAAGAAAGAAAAATTTTTCTTTTTTCTTAAAAAGAACAGGTAAGCACGATGGAAAAAATTGATAACTATGATAAAAATTGAGGAGTAGCTTGAATTTAAATAAATTTCATTGAAAGTATTATCATTTCATCCGTCCATTTACAAAAATATGTTTATTTCCTTAATGCATTCTCTTTTTCCAATCAAACATTCCATTTCACTTATGATTTGATTGAGCAGCAATTAAATATTGAATGAAAAAAATAAACAATTAACAAACAATCTGAAAATAATAATTGGTTATATTAATTGCCTTTTATTGTTATCATTGTTTTTATTTAAATAGCACTGGATAGCATACATTAATTTGGTAGTGAAATAAGTTTCAAACGTGAAAAAGTAAGCAGGTGACAAGTATTCATTGATTAAGACTCATTCATATTGTTTTTTTTTTTTGTCTTTTCCTTCTTGGTTGGCTATTTATTATTATT
>NW_018108759.1:0-1643 GCF_000183805.2 Loa loa | reverse complement strand
TTATTATTATTATTATTATTATTATTATTAGAATATCGTAAAATAAGTAATTAACAATGCACATGCAAGAGACAAAAATAAAAAAAGAAATTTATTAAATTTTCATTTTTTCCGTTTTTCTTTTTTTGTCTTTTAATTCATCTCTGCGATTCTTTCCGATTTGATTTCGGTTCAATTATATTAAAAGTACATATGTTCCAACAATTAGTCCTTAAACAAAATGCTTTATTAATTTTAGTTTTTCAAATTATTTATCTGTTGTTTAACGGAAATTATGATAACATCCCTGATGAATCATATGTTCAAATAACGAAATAAATTCTCATAAAATAGCTTCTACATCCAGTTATTAATTAGCATATTGTTGATAGAAGCATATGATTCATTCAGACTTGAATCAGCCTATTTTTTGTGGAGTTCGATAATAGTGAACACCTATTATGATCTTGCTAAAATACAAGCTAAATCGTTGAATGTATTAAAGTAGGAAAAAGATATCAAGATGACAGTACAATTTATGCAAATGTAATTTAAATCTATGATAATATCTGCAAGTGCTATCAATGTTAGTAAGCATCTTTTAATCATACTCTTGTTAGAATAATTATTTAATTAAATAGCAATTAGCTATTTCTTATCATCAAGAGAGAATGGAAGAATAACAAATTGTTGATGAAAAACTTTGAATTGACAAATTGTTTACAAAATATTGTTTATCGTTTTTTCCTTTAAAAACAAATGCAATGAAATCAAGTAATCCATTAAATAATTATTTACAATTCTATCTTACCTACTTTTTACCTCTTCCTCCTTTTTTTTTATCTTTATCTCTTCCCTCTTTTCGATTATTTTACGATATGTTTCCATTAGATATAATGGCAAAAACAGGGAAAAACTGATTTACAAATACAAAATATTTCAATAAATATTCTACTGAGTATGTCATATTATGCAAATGCAAAATTCAAAATTATTTGAAATTGCTTTGTAATTTCTTCTTTCATTACTTTGCATGCTTTTTCGGTAATTTTTCATTGTGAAAATCATTCATTTTCTCCTCCTCGTATTATTGTTGTCCTTGTTCTTCTTGTTTTTATCTATTTTTTTTTTTTTTCACTGGTAAGATCTTTTGGCAGCATGTAAAGGAGCAACTTATGATCATATCGATTTCTACTGACCGGAAGATAGTAACCGAACAAAGTGTATGCACATTGAGGTATGCTTGCTATATAATTGTCCTTTTTTGCATATTTCATGTTATACAAATATTACAAATTTTAATTTTGGAATTAATTGACATTGTACGCCTTCTTCTTAATTTGGCCTATTTTTTTTTCATTTTCATTAAGATAAAGTAATAATTTTAATTAGGATTTTGGATAAAATTATTATTATTTCAGTAAAATATTTTAATCGAAAGCATGGAGCACTGAATTGTTTAATTGGAGCATTTTGCAAAATAGCATTCCCTTTAAATTTCACTTTCTTTCATTTTCTTTCAATTTCTTAAAAAGCTATTAACTTAATCGACATTTTAGCTTTCTCAGTTTTGTTCGGTCAAAACTCCACCGCAAATGGACTAATGTATAGATCGTAAAGTCGATATCCCCAATGTAATTACATGTGTCGTAGAAAACGAAGCC
>NW_018108758.1:27038-28102 GCF_000183805.2 Loa loa | reverse complement strand
AAAAAAACGAAAAGGTATGGTAAGAAAAAAAACATTATCATTATGAGAGTTCTTTCACGATCTACCAAATAATATTCCAAGACGGGGTTTTTTTTTTTCTTAGCACATCGCTTATTCACCATATCATTTATCAAATTATTACAAAGATTACATATTCTTGCTCTTATCTTTCCTAATTAATTACTCTTTTGTTATTTAATTAACTATTATATACTTCTTTTTCTTCAACTATTTTTTCAATTCCTTCATTTCTCTTGTATTTAATATTATTTATTAATTGCAATTTTTATAACTTAATAACTTATTATTTTAATTTTTATACTTAATAATATGCTATTGTAATGTTTACTTGTAGTTTTTATACTTAATAACTGACTATTATACATTTTGTTTATGAGAAATGAAGAATTAAGTGAAATAGTTTTAATTAATTAATTAAAGATAGGAAGAATTTTAGCTTACTCTACGATACAAATATATTAGACATGCTATATGGATCAATGAAGCGCATTACTCTAATGTAAAAAGCATGAGAAGCTAATATATTGTAAAGATTAAAGATTGAAGATTAATTGGGATCAAATAGTGCGATGAAATTTGAGTAACATTTTTTTTTGCTTTTTTTTTTTTGTTGCCTTATCTATTTCAATTTAAATTTAAAATATTAACTCACTTCAATAATTTCTAATCATTCTTATATATTACTAATCTTTTTTTTTCTTGTTTTTTGAGAGGGGGAAAAAAAACGATAAACCTATGTAATTAATACAGTATTATCTATTACCTATTATTACAACTACTTGTGTTAATACTAGTAAATATTAATAATATTATTAGTAATGGTGTTAATAACGATGATAATAAATGATAATAATGATAACTAAATGATTATTACAACTACTTGTGTTAATACTAGTAAATATTAATAATATTATTAGTAATGGTGTTAATAACGATAATAATAAATGATAATAATGATAACTAAATGATTATTACAACTACTTGTGTTAATACTAGTAAATATTAATAATATTATTAGTAATGGTGTTAATAACGATGATAAT
>NW_018108758.1:22733-25804 GCF_000183805.2 Loa loa | reverse complement strand
AACTACTTGTGTTAATACTAGTAAATATTAATAATATTATTAGTAATGGTGTTAATAACGATGATAATAAATGATAATAATGATAACTAAATGATTGTTACAACTACTTGTGTTAATACTAGTAAATATTAATAATATTATTAGTAATGATGTTAATAACGATGATAATAAATGATAATAATGATAACTAAGTGATTATTACAACTACTTGTGTTAATACTAGTAAATATTAATAATATTATTAGTAATGGTGTTAATAACGATGATAATAAATGATAATAATGATAACTAAATGAAATATCTTTGTTGTTATTAAAATATATTTCATAATTTATTAACTAAATAAGAAATAAGATCAAAATGGTATGACATTCTTTTTTTTTTCCCTTCCGTTTTGTCCTATTTATTTTATATTCAACCAAAATGTACATATGTATATATTATTCATCAGTCTTTTACTAACAATTCACAATGCTCCATCTTTAATACATTAATAAGAAACCTCTCTCTTTGTCACCTCTTATTTCAAATGACTGTCCCCTTCTTTCTTCCCTCTTTTCCTCTCTCTCTTTCTCTCCCTCTCTCCCTCCTTTTCCTCTTCCTCCATTCTTTTGTCATTCTCATTTCCCTCCATGTGAAATAAACCTCTTCTATTTGTGAGTAAATTATAAATGAAAGAGAGAGAGAGAGAGAGAGAGAATACGTCCATCCTCTGTCCTTTCATTTCATTCTTATTGTCTGATGACATCTCCGCCGGTAATTCTATCCTCCATCAATTTCAACAATTTTCAACTATCATTAAGCTTTTTATCCCTATACTACGATGAATTTCTTCTATTATATTGATTGTTTAAAGTTAGTAATAATAATAATAATAATAAAATGACAAAATATTTAATAATGAAACTTAAAATAATAACTAGAAATGGAAATGATTTATTAATTTTGTTTTTTGTATGATGAAGGACAAAATTAGGCGGGAAAGAGGTATATTCAGTTCCAGTTTTTGCTACAATTTATTTGGAATCAATTCTTTTTCTTTTTTTTTTGAATGAAAAAAGTTTACAACGAAAAAAAAAGAACGATATACACATATATAATATTAAAATGTGATATATAAAATATTGTTTTAAATTTTATAAAATTTTTTTAATTTATTAAAATAAATTTTTTTTAATTTATTAAAATTTCATTTATCATATTTTTACAATTTCTTTCTTTGTTGTATTTTTTGAAGAGAATAAAAAACAAAAAAAAAAAGCTTTTTTAAACGACAATCGCTTTTTTTTTCAGTTTTCTTTTCCAATTTAAATTAATTTATCATTTTTTCTTTTTCAAACTCACTACCTATGCTGACGTTTGAAGATTTTAAAAAAGATTGAAAGATTTTGTTTTTCCACTCTTTGAATTAATTATCATATTAGCTGTATCATTGTAATTTATTTAATCATACATCAATTTAATAAAGATTAGCAAATAATAACTGTTACATTCTAATTATTCAATTATATTATTGATTATTACTATTATTATTATCATTATTATTATTGCTATTATTATTAATTAATTAATTAATTTATTTATTTATTCATTATTGTTATTATTATTGTTATTAATCATCATTATTATTGCTATTTTTATTGTTACTATTACTATTATTACTATTACTATTGTTATTATTGTCGTTATTATTATAATTAATAGTAAATTGCTATTTTTAATAGTAATAAATATTATTAGCATTACATAGCATTTGTTAGGAAATTCGATATATACTATATAATATCCGAAAATTTTGCCTCAATTAATACAATTTTAATAAAAATAGGAAATGATTATCAGAATTAGAATCATTGGAATTGATATATATATATATATATATATATTTGTATATACAACAATTCATTCTCATTAGTATACTTCCGGTTCATTGCTAATAATTGATAATTTGTAAATCAAATCTTCTACCATCTGTTTTTCATATATCGCTTTCTGAAATTTCTCCCCAATAAATATTAAAGTGAATTTTTATCTTCAATACATAAATATACATTTATATTTGCTAATATATATTAGTAAAAATAAATCAATAAATTAATATTTCCCAAGAAATTTTCGATTATAAAAAAAATTTTTTTTTATCTCAAATAAATTTTATTATTAATTTTCCCGAATGTAATTAAAATAATCAATGTAATAACAATATTTTTTGTTTATTTGCTTATATTATTTTTTTTAAAACTATCAATTAAAACTTAAAGAAATGGAATGAATCATAAAATGCGAAATTTTAATTTATTCGATTAACATTTACATCAAATTTTATTCCTTCCTCCCTTCCTTCCTTCCTTCTTTCTTTCCTTTCCTTTTTCCTTTCATCCTTTTTCCCTTCTTTCCTCCTTCTTCCTCCTTTCCTTTCTTCTTTTTCTCCTTCTTTTCTTCCTTCTTCTTTTTTTGAGAAAGAGAGGATAGACAAATGTAACTCATTTTTAAAGAGTAAAATTAATTCAATTATAAATCCTCTACAATTCATGTATTATTCGAAATTCATCATGAAAGAAGAGAAGGACGAGGACGAGGAGAAGGACGAAGGAAAAGATTTGGGACACTTCTCATTCTTATCGGTTGCATATCAATTTGCATATTTGTATTAATGTATATGTTTGATATTGATATACTTAATATGCTTATAACATTCACTCTTTATTTCATTTATTCTTGCCGCTCGATCCCCGCTCCCCGCTTTTTCCAAATCTTCCCCCGCATATTTTAATTTCTTCGCGTCATTCGGTTTTGTTCTGTATTTGTATGGAAGAAAGGTATGAATGAATATAGAAGGTGAAAAGCATATGCTCGATAGATTCTTACGTGATTTCTATGCATGCTCGATAGATTCTTACGTGATTTCTATGCATGCTCGATAGATTCTTATGTGATTTCTATGTATGCTCGATAGATTCTTATGTGATTTCTATGTATGCTCGATAGATTCTTGCCCAATTTCTGTGTATGCTAGGTAGATTCTTACGTGATTTCTATGCATGCTCGATAGATTCTTACGTGATTTCTAT
>NW_018108758.1:18785-21132 GCF_000183805.2 Loa loa | reverse complement strand
GAAGAAGAGAGAGAGAGAGAGAGAGGGAGGGAGAGAGAAAAAAGTAATGACAACAATAATATCATCAATTATCTTGACGATGATCAATTCTCTTTGAAATCATTAAAACTTGACATTTTCATCAGCTCTTTCATTTCAGATATTCACTTTTCTTCGTTATGTCATTCGAAGATCTTTACGATTATTGCTTCCGAAATATTGGTCTTATACATCTCATTCCATCTTCTTCAGCTAAAGGTTAATTTTAATTAAAAATTTTTTACAAGAGAAAACCAAAAAAAAAAATAGCAAATGATAATGATTAAAATGTTGAGAAAAAAAGAAATATTGGAAATGACTAAAATTTTAAAATGAAATAATGGAATTGATTATATCTTTGCAAAAAAGAAAAAGGAAAAAAATAAACAATGTAGTAATAAAAAAAATGATTCATTGTTGATGAGGAATAATTGAAATAATTAAATTCGAAAATGAAATAATGAAAACGATCAAATATTGGAAATGAAATAGCTGACAAAAAAAAGAAAAGGAATTAAATGTTGGAAAAAAAAAGATTATGAAAATGATTCAGTTGTTATTTGTTTGTTACATTGTTGAATGTTACAAACTTAATTTTTCTAATTCAATTTCTAATTTTAGGCTAATACTTTTATCATTTCATATTAATGAGCATTTAGGATCATTAATATCATTTTTTTCCTTTATTGCTCAGGTAATAATGAAGATCAAAATGAATTAACAACATTGGATACTGTATTCACCAGTTCACGATATGTCATTTTTTACCTGATCAATTCTACCAGTACCCGTTCACTGGAACCCGTTTTATCGCTAAAAAAGCTTGTCCAACAACGAAATAGCATTTTTGCTAATTGTCCAAGGGAGTGAGTTTTTGCTTAATTTTACAAGTAATAAATTTGAATTTGAAAAAAAAAGGAAGAAAAATAGGCAATAAAATTTTATAAAATAAAATATAAAATTTTAATTGCTGCATATCTTTTATGTTATTTCATTTATTGTATATCTAGATTATACATTATTTCAGGTGATTTTAATTAATTTAAAATTTTCACATTCCATTCCTTATTGGATAATTCAAATTAATTTATATATGTTTAAAAATCAAAAACTTTTATTTTAGTACATCAAAAATTGCAATTTGCAATATATGAAACATTTAATCATATTATTCTTCATCAACTACTTATTAATTACTATTAATAGATAATTTAATTTAATAAAGGAATATATTTGAAATGAAAAAAAGAAAAAGATATAAAATGGGAATAAATTGTTGCGTAAAGTTTGTCAGTCGAACTTTATTGGCGATACAAAATCAAACTTTCAATTTAATTTTGTAATTAACTAATAATTAATTGTATGCAAATATTTTGTAATAATTATTATTTAAAAAGAAGAAAGGAATGATTTTTTCACTCTTTTCTCAAATATTTCATGGATAATAATCGATCTTTAATTACATTTAAAATTTATGCAATTTTTTAGGTTAATAATTTTCAATTCCTCAACATATCATTTATTTTTTCATCGCATTCCTGTAACATAATTCCTTAACTGATAATGAATCCGGAATGAAAATATATCAATCCGGAATGGAAAATGTATAATTTTTGATATAATTTACATAATACATTCAATTAATTTTGCCATCCTTCATTCTAACTTTTATTTCATTTGTTATTTTCAATAATATTAGCATTAAATTGATTTAAATTAACAAAAATGTAACAGCTGTTTAACTGATTGCTTATCATCAATCTTATATGTAAACATTTCTTTTTCTTTCCTTCTTCTTCTCTAAATAATCACTTTTTAAAATTACATTTATTATTTCTTTATTTTTATGTCAACTATTTAAAAAAAAAAGAAAAGTTAAATATAAAAAGTCAACAAAATCTATTTTTATAATTATTATCTATTAAAAATAAAATAAAATGAAGAGAAAATAGTTTAAAAAAAAAACAGATAAATTAAAATTATTTTTCTTTTTCCTTTGTTTTGTTTCGTTTTTTTTTCCAAATTTTATGCTAATTTATTTAAATATTAATCATTTTGCAATCTATAAAATTGTGAAATGATTGTGAAAAGAATGGGGAAAAGAAAAAACAATGCATAATTAATTTGGATATTATATAAATTTTTTTTGTAAAATTTCTCCCAATATTACAATCATTGATTTCTTTGTTTAAAATCTTTAACAAAGATGAAAATTTAAATATGGGACAAACATTTTGTTTCCATTTTATTGAAAAATTACATGTCATAAAAGAGTATGATTTATAATCATCAATATAATGGTCATCAATATAATGGTCAATATAATATG
>NW_018108758.1:13047-18029 GCF_000183805.2 Loa loa | reverse complement strand
TTTTTCCAAATTTTATGCTAATTTATTTAAATATTAATCATTTTGCAATCTATAAAATTGTGAAATGATTGTGAAAAGAATGGGAAGAAGAAATTATGCATAATTAATTTGGATATTATATAAATTTTTTTGTAAAATTTCTCCCAATATTACAATCATTGATTTCTTTGTTTAAATCTTTAACAAAGATGAAAATTTAAATATGGGACAAACATTTTGTTTCCATTTTATTGAAAAATTACATGTCATAAAAGAGTATGATTTATAATCATCAATATAATGGTCATCAATATAATGGTCAATATAATATGATCATCAATATAATGGTCATCAATATGACCATTATTGTTGAAAATTTTAGTTTATTTACTCATCAATCAATATAATGACCATAATTCGAATTATTTTATGGTTATCAATATAATAATTGTAACTGATAAAAATTTTCAAATTATCAATATTTTGAATTTATTTATTCGTCAATATGAGTATTTATCAATATAATGACCATCAATATAATTTATTCATCAATATAATGACCCGGAGCTGTTCAAGTTTTCAAGTTCAATAGAATAACTGTAACTATTCGAGTCTTCAAGTTATTCATCAATATAATGACCATAACTGGAATTATTTTGTGGTCAGTGGTCACTCATCAATAGAATAATCATAACTGATAAAACTTTAAATTACTTATTTATTAAGATAATGATCATAACTGTTAAAATTTTCATATTATTTATTCATCAATGTAATGACCATAATTATTCATTTCATTTCATATCAACCAATTCTTAATTTGTATCTAATTAATTGCTAATTTACATGACCCACGTTAAGGAGATACAATACCGTCGTACAAAATAATTTATTCTTCCTTTGAATTGTTTTTTTTTTCTGTCTTTTTTTTTTTTGTTGGTCATTCATTTAGTTGACTAACCCAAAGGGTTAAAGGGCTCATTCACGGTCTCTCTTTGATCTTGCCTATCCAATGACCCAATTTTTCCAATATCATTTATGGCTACTCTTATCTTTCTCCCTCTTATATCTTTCATTCAATCCCTTTTTTTTTTAATTAACATTTTTTTTTAAACGATTCATTTCCCTTTTAATTGTATTTTTTGGCATGAAAATGAAAATGAAATTTTTTATTTCAATTTTAATTACCGCAGATTGAAAGAACAATTATTGGAATGAGTTGCAATTTTAAAAAAGTTATTAAATTTTAAATTAAAAATTGCATAAAATCATAGCAATTCTCAATTTACAATATTAATTACATTATTTTTTTTTCATAGAAATTATTAATAGAAATTAGCGTTTTGCATGTTTTTGCTTTACTCTTTACATGCAAAAAAAAAAATGAAATTAATTATTGAATTGTATCGGAATTATTTCAAAAAATTTAATAATTTTAATATGGAACTAAAATATTTTCTTTTGTTATATTTGAAATTATATCAGCTAATTTACAATATTCTGAGGAAATAATTGTTATGTAGTCAGTTAATTATTCCACAGTATTTTGAGAAATGATCAAAAATTAGTAAAAACGAAAGGCAAACGAAGTTTGAAATATGTTTATCATATCTAAATTAATCATATCAATGTTTATTAAATATAAATATGAAAATAAAACAAAATAATAAAAATTAAAAAGTCTTAGAACCAAATTATACTAATTGATCATACTTAATTGTTAATTTAACCAATAGGTCATTTATAATTCACTTAACCTATAGGTCATTTTATAATTAACTTAACCTATAGGTCATTCATAATTAACTTAACCATATATTTGATGAGATTCTTTACTCTTTTTTTTTTTTTTTCAGAAGTCCAGCTCGATTACGTCGTTTTTTTGGTGTAAGTAAGAAGAGTAAGAAAAAACGTTTAGTTGAGGTGGACGATGTCAATGTTGTCATCTTTGATTTGGATCTTAATGATAATGATGAACGACCACATACTGCTATCAGTGAAACAGGATGGTATATCATCGTACCTATCAATATTATGGCTAAAGTTAGCAATAAATTTTATAAATTTTAAATAATAAAATTTTTAGGACAGAAAGAGGAATAGAAGAAAACAAATCATTAATGAATTATTTAATGAATATAATAAATTGGATGAAAAAAAAGAAACAAAAATTTTGTTTGTAATTTTAATTTTGTTTAAGCAAAATAAATATCCTTTAAAAAAAGAAAAAAAATTAATGCTAATGAAATTATAAAAATAAATTATAAAGATTTGCTTTAAAATTAGAATTTTTTAGCTTAAATGTTTGTTTTTGTTTTGTTTTGTTTTTTTTTGATGATTGTTAAGAAATTAATGAATTATTAAAGAAATTAATGATTAATGAAATTAATAGGAAATTAATAACTTTTATTATAATTCGTTTTTTTTCCACAAATTTAAATTTTCATTTCGAACTTTTTTTCTTAATTACTTTATTTTAGAGCCGTTTACTACGTGCTTTACATTATTACTCAACACCATCATTAATTGTGGTGGATGCATCAAGTAGGCAAATTATCACTGATGATGGTCGACGTTTGTTGCAAGATGATCCGGATGGTTTAAATTTTCCATGGTAAAATTAATTTTCTTAAATTTTTCTTTCTTGTTTTTTCTTTTAGCTAAAATTTTTGTAAAAATTTTTTTTTAGTAAAAATTAAATTACTAGAATTTAAATGATACAAATGATTAATTGAATTTGTATGAAATTCTAGCTCTATTTATATGAAGTAAGGTATAATTAAAATTAGATATGATTATTTTACAGTTTAATTAATTCGAATTAATTGTGCAAATAATTAGGTAATAGATTTGTAACATATCAAATTAAAAATGAATGATATTATCAAATTAATCATTTGCATATTAATTTATGCCGAAAATTATTACTATCATTTCATCTTTATTGAATGAAAAAAAGTACTACCAATCGTTAATTAATAATCTAAATATTTTATCATACATTTTAATAAATTTAAAAATTTCTAAAAATGAAATTACTAAAAATTTTTTAGAAATAAAATAAATTTGTAAATTTTTAGAAATAAAAAATTGAAATATTTTTCATAAATCAGTAATTCTTTCCTTTTTTTTAAAGGTTTAATATGACAGCAGAAGAGCTTTTTCAAGGCGCTGTATTAAGGAATTGTAAGGATGCTGATGGTACTAAAAAAATTGTAACTGAAAATTTTCAAAATTTAAAATCAACTGTTAAAGGATTATATTTTGGTGCTAATTGGGTAAGTTCTTTTTTTTTTATTTCTTTTTCTTTTCTCTCTCTTGTTTATATCAAATTTCCACTTTAATTTATTACTCATTTAATAAACAAGTAAATTAAAAAATTTAATTTCAAGTAATTCATTTTTAGTGTCCACCATGTCGATCATTTTCACAACAATTAATCTCTTGTTATATATCACTCAAAAATGCCGGTATTCCATTCGAGATATTTTTTTGCTCATCAGATCGGTAAATTATTTTATAACATTTCCTCTTATAAATTGTGTAAAAAAAAAAAAAAAGTGAAATTATTTGAATAAATTTATTTATTTTTGTAATTTTTTCAATTTAAAAAAAAAAATGTTAACAATATAAATTTTATGATATATTTTTAATTAAATAAATTAAATGTATAAATTAAATATATAATTTATATGAATAATGAAGCATTAATGTATTAAAAAAAAAAAGAAATTCTGCTATACGATAATTATTAATTTCCTATATTTATATGCATTTCAAGTAATTGATATAATTAATTATGGATAACAAAGAGAGAAGGGCAAAAATTTTCATGTAAAATGTATAGAATGAAATTTATGATAGTAAGAATTAAACATAAATAAATATAAAGACAAAATAAGTATTTAATTAATGAGTTGTTTATTATTAATTAATTAATTTCAGATCACAAGAATCATTTGAGCATCATTTTTCAACAATGCCTTGGTTAGCATTTCCGTATGATCCACAAAAAACAACTCAATTAACACGTTTGTATAGCGTAAATGGTAAGTTTACTTTTATTTATTTACATGGTCTATTCCATTCATACGTGACGAAAGACATGTTTGACGTATTTGACGTAGATTGATCTATGCATAAATATTCGATAATATTTTAAAAAATGAAGTAAAGATTTTTAAAGTTTTGAAATAAAATTATGTTAATATTAATGGTAAAGGTAAGAAATATTAATAAAATATAGTAATCATTCAAATTTTAGGAAATTTTCCAATGTGTCAAATGAAATTTCATTTAATTTTTCATCAAAAATTTCATCTAATTTTCAAAAAGAAAAAAAAGTATGATTTAAAATTTTCCAAGAAAGTATTATTATTTGAATTTAAATTTGATAATGGTATTAAATAAAATAGCATATAAATTTTAATAAGTAATAGAATAGCATGTAAATAATTAATTATCGAATAATTAATTATCATAAATATTTAGGCATTCCGGCATTTTTATTATTGAACGAAGAGAATCATTTAATAACAAGGCATGGCCGTAATGTATTACTTAGTGATCCAACTGGTAGTTTATTCCCGTGGGGATCATTACCATTGTATGAATTAAATGAAAATACATTATGTCGATTAAGAGATGAACCTTCATTAGTATTATTTACAGGTAATTTAATTATTTCATTTCTTTTTTTGTCATTATTTTTTTTTCTGTTAATTCAAAATTAATCATTTATTTTATTAATTTGCAAAAAATGAAAATAAATCATTAGTGTAATTTGCAGGAAAAAAACGGTCTTACCTCTGATAGTGTGATATTGACAGTTTACCTCTGATAGTGTGATATTGACAGTTTACCTCTGATAGTGTGATATTGACAGTTTACCTCTGATAGTGTGATATTGACAGTTTACCTCTGATAGTGTGATATTGACAGTTTACCTCTGATAGTGTGATATTGACAGTTTACCTCTGATAGTGTGATATTGACAGTTTACC
>NW_018108758.1:11177-12701 GCF_000183805.2 Loa loa | reverse complement strand
ATATTGACAGTTCACCTCTAATAGTGTGATATTGACAGTTTATCTCTGATAGTGTGGTATTGACAGTTCACTCTGATAGTGTGATATTGACAGTTTAGCTCTGATAGTGTGATATTGACAATGTGATAGTGACAGATGAAAAAAGAAAACCTTTAATTACAAATCCATCTGAATCTTTAATGAATCTAATTTAATAATTTCATATTTTATAACTGAATGTAATTTAATAAACTCATAAATCCAATCCGTTTGAATTTAATTTAATAATTTCATACTTTATAATTATTTTGAATTATTTTAACAAAAAATTCCGAATTCTTTTCCGCTAATTCAAAATTAATTTGTTTATTAATTGTAAAAAAAGAAGGATCATTAATATTATTTACAGATAATTTAATTATTTCATTTCCTATTGTATTACTGTTTGAATTATTACAATAATTCTGTATTTTCTTTTCTTATTAATTCAAAATTAACTGCTTATTTTATTGATTGCAAAAATGAAAACAGAAAAAAAAATGTTTTTTAGAAGGTTCACCAGATGATGTCACTTTCTCGATGGAAGTATTACGAGCAACAGCTGAATCACTTTTTCGAGAACGACAAGAATCAATGAAACATTCATCATCATCATCATCAAAAGAAATTGATAACACTGATAATAATGCTACTGCAAATAATGATTTGAATAATTTAACATATTCCACTAATTCTGTAAATAGGTATCAATAATTTTAAATATTTTCATTTTTATATTTCAAAATATTTAAATTATTAATTTTTATGAAATATTTTTTTTAATGTTTTTATAAATTTTTTTATGATTTTTTAAAAAAATTTAAATTTTCATTAATTTAGCTCAATATCATCGGATATATCATTACCATCATGGATTGATCCATTGCAAATATTTTATACGGGTGATGATCCATTATGTGATTTTATATTGGAAGGATTAGGTCTTGGTAATGCAGAATTACCACTTATTGTTATTTTGGATGCAACAATTAGTCGAATGTGTATTTGTGAAAAACCGGATGTTAGTAGTGAAATTATTGCTAAATTTGTGGCTGATTATAAGAATGGAAAGCTGAATATGGTACCTTTACCAACAACATGTCAGGTAATTTTTAAATAAAAATTTTTTTTGCTATGACATTTTTTTTATTTGTAAAATATTATTTTGTTTAGTTTTCTTTAAAATTAGACAATTTCGGAAATAAATTCTGTGAGATCTATGGGAAGAAAAAAAAAAGAAAAGCAAAAAGAACAAAAAAGAAAAAGAAAATACAAAAAAAGGGAAAGATAAAGATTTTTTGTTATTAATTCAAATTTTATTTTTGTAGTTTTTTTTTTTAAATTCAGAATAATGCTCAACCAACTCGATATGGTAGTATTCCAGCTCAGGCTGTACATCAAGCATTAGGTATTGGTAATGGTCAATCAACTAATTCAATTTTAAATGAAAATCAATCAACAATATCAAGTGATCAACAGATACCTATTGTTCTTTAAGCATATTCT